>NC_059202.1:52482070-52499570 GCF_020615455.1 Coregonus clupeaformis | reverse complement strand
ATACAGAATGAGTCACGATAACTCATTATATACAGGAGTACCACTACTACTACTACTGCTACTACTACTACTACTACTGCTACTACTACTACTACTGCTACTACTACAACTACTATTACTACTACTACTACTACTACTACTACTACTACTACTACTACTACTATTACTACTACTGCTACTACTACTACTACTACTACTACTACTACTACTACTATTACTACTACTGCTACTACTACTGCTACTACTACTACTACTACTACTACTACTACTACTGCTACTACTACTACTACTACTATTGCTACTACTGCTACTACTACTACTACTACTACTACTACTACTACTACTACTACTACTACTACTACTACTACTACTACTCTTACTGCTACTGCTACTACTACTACTACTACTACTACTACTACCACTACTACTACTACTGCTACTGCTACTACTACCACTGCTACTACCACTACTGCTATTACTGCTACCACTACTGCTACTACTACTACTACTACTACTGCTACTACTACTACTACTACTACTACTACTACTGCTACTACTGCTACTACTACTACTATTACACTGCTACTACTACTACTACTACTACTGCTACTACTACTACTACTACTACTACTACTACTGCTACTACTGCTACTACTACTACTACTACTACTACTATACTACTACTACTACTACTACTGCTACTACTACTACTACTACTACTACTACTACTACTACTACTACTACTATTACTACTACTGCTACTACTACTACTACTACTACTACTACTGCTGCTACTACTACTGCTACTACCAGCTACCACTACTACTACTACTACTACTACTACTACTACCACTGCTACTACTACTACCACTACTACTACTACCACTGCTACCGCTACCACTGCTACTACTTCCTACTACTACCACTGCTACTACCACTGCTACTACTGCTGCCACCACTACTACCACTACTACTACTACTACTACTACTACTACTACTACTGCTACTACTACTACTACTACTACTACTACTACTGCTGCTACTGCTACTACTACTACTACTACTACTACTACTACTACTACTACTACTACTACTACTACTACTACTACTACTACTAGTACTACTACTACTACTCTTTGAAGAGGTCCTGGATGCCAGTGAGCTAGGCGTCAGGGATCTAATGGCCGTACGCAGTCAGACCCCGTAGTCACATGCCAAGCAGTTGCCATATCAAGCGGTGATACAGCCAGTAAAGATGCCTCGATGGTGCAGCTGTATAACCTTTTGAGGATCTGAGGGCCCATGCCAAATCTTTTCAGCCTCCTGAGGGGGAAGAGGCATTGTCATGCGCTCTTCACGACTGTGTTGGTGTGCTTGGACCGTGATGATTCCTTACTGATGTGGACATCAAGGAACTTGAAGCCCCGTCGATGTGAATGGGGCGTGCTCGGCCCTCCATTTCCTGTAGTCCACGATAAACATCTTACTGATGTTGAGGAGAGGTTGTTGTCCTGGCACCACACTGCCAGGTCTCTGACCTCCTCCTTATAGGCTGTCTCATCGTTGTCGGTGATCAGGGCCTACCACCGTCGTGTCGTCGGCAAACTTAATGATGGTGTTGGTGTCATGCTTGGCCACGCAGTCGTGGGTGAACAGGGAGTACAGGTGGGGACTAAGCACGCACCCCTGAGGGGCCCCCGGGTTGAGGATCAGTGTGGCAGATGTGTTGTACCTACCCTCACCACCTGGGGGCGTCCCGTCAGGAAGTCCAGGATCCAGTTGCAGAGGGAGGTGTTCAGTCCCAGGGTCCTTAGATTAGTGATGAGCTTCGAGGGCACTATGGTATTGAACGCTGACCTGTAGTCAAAGAACAGCATTCTCACATAGGTGTTCCTTTTGTCCAAGTGGGAAAGGGCAGTGTGGAGTGCAATAGAGATGGCATCATCTGTGGATCTGTTGGATGTGAATTGGAGTGGGTCCAGGGTGTCTGGCATGATGTTTTATTAGTATTATTAATTGAGGGGGTAGAACAGGTTTAATATTGCAGATAGATTGTAGCTTCCATCAATGTAACTGTCTGCATAATTTCCAATCCCCCATATATTTTTTGGGTAAATATACAGCACCATTTAAAGTTTGGACGCACCTACTCATACAAGGGTTATTCTTTATTTTTTACTATTTTCTACATTGTAGAATAATAGTGAAGACATCAAAACAATGAAATAACACATATGGAATAATGTAGTAACCCAAAAAGTGTTAAACAAATCAAAATATATTTTATATTTGAGATTCTTCAAAGTAGCCACCCTTTGCCTTGATGACAGCTTTGCACATTCTTGGCATTCTCTCAACCAGCTTCATGAGGTAGTCACCTGGAATGCATTTGAATTAACAGGTGTGCCTTGTTAAAAGTTAATTTGTGGAATTTCTTTCCTTCTTAATGCGTTTGAGCCAATCAGTTGTGTTGTGACAAGGTAGGGGTGGTATACAGAAGATAGCCCTATTTGGTAAAAGACCAAGTCCATATTATGGCAAGAACAGCTCAAATAAGCAAAGAGAAATGACAGTCCATCATTACTTTAGACATGAAGGTCAGTCAATTCGGAAAATGTCAAGAACTTTGAACGTTTCTTCAAGTGCAGTCGCAAAAACCATCAAGCGCTATGATGAAACTGGCTCTCATGAGGACCACCACAGGAAAGGAAGACCCAGAGTTACCTCTGATGCAGAGGATACGTTCATTAGAGTTACCAGCCTCAGAAAATGCAGCCCTAATAAATGCTTCACAGAGTTCAAGTAACAGACACATCACAACATCAACTGTTCAGAGGAGACTGCGTGAATCAGGCCTTCATAGTCGAATTGCTGCAAAGAAACCACCACTAAAGGACACCAATAAGAAGAAGAGACTTGCTTGGACCAAGAAACATGAGCAATGGACATTAGACCAGTGGAAATCTGTTCTTTGGTCTGATGAGTCCAAATTTGAGATTTTTGGTTCCAACCGCCGTGTCTTTGGGAGACGCAGAGTAGGTGAACGGATCCTCTCCGCATGTGTGGTTCCCACCGTGAAGCATTGAGAAGGAGATGTGATGATGTGAGGGTGCTGTGACACTGCCGGTGATTTATTTAGAATTCAAGGCACACTTAACCAGCATGGCTACCACAGCATTCTGCAGTGATACACCATCCCATCTGGTTTGGGCTTAGTTGGACTATCATTTGTTTTTCAACAGGACAGTGACCCAACACACCTCCAGGCTGTGTAAGGGCTATTTGACCAAGAAGGAGAGTGATGGAGTGCTGCATCAGATGACCTGGCCTCCACAATCACCCGACCTCAACCCAATTGAGATGGTTTGGGATGAGTCGGACCGCAGAGTGAAGGAAAAGCAGCCCAACAAGTGCTCAGCATATGTGGGAACTCCTTTAAGACTGTTGGAAAAGCATTCCAGGTGAAGCTGGTTGAGAGAATGCCAAGAGTGTGCAAAGCTGTCATCAAGGCAAAGGATGGCTTCTTTGAAGAATCTAAAATATAAAATATAGTTTGATTTTTTAAACACTTTTTTGGTTACTACACAATTCCATGTGTGTTATTTCATAGTTTTGATGTCTTCACTATTATTCTACAATGTAGAAAATAGTCAAAATAAAGAAAAACCCTGGAATGAGTAGGTGTGTCCAAACTTTTGACTGGTAGTGTATATATACAATATATATTTAAAAATATATATATTTTCCGTTATTATTTTCTACCACCCCTCCCCTAATTGGAGTAAACTAATGGACAACATCACTTAGGCTTCTACTTCCAGCTTATAAATAATATATCTATATATATATATATTTTACAGACAGTGTATAGCAGGGGTGTCAAACGTCCGGCCCGCGGGCTGGATCAGGCCCGCAAACGGGTTTAATCCGGCCCGCAAGATGATTTTGTAAAGTATAAAAATGCGCTGCAATTTTTCAATAAAAGAAACTGCTGTTCCAATTGAGTCCACTGGATGGCGCAATAGCAATTGTGTTAAGCAAGCAAACTGTTTATACCAGGGCAGAGCAAGTAGGTCAAGCAAGTGCTGCCAGTCCGAATGAGCTACTTTGTTTTGCCCGCGATATTTATTACGGCTTCTACTATTAACATTATGTGCTTTGGCACCCTCATTGCCCCAATATGTCTCTGTCAAAAAAGAGAAAAGTGGACGCAGAGTGCAGAGTGTTCCAAGAAAAATGGTCATCCTCCTATTTATTCACGGAATTGAATGGGAAAGCTGTATGTTTGGTGTGTTCACAGCATGTTGCAGTGCTGAAAGAATATAACCTTCGTCGCCACTATGTGAGTCTTCATGCGGACAAATATGACAACTTTCAAGGACAGCGGAGAAGAGAGAAGGTGAATGAACTGTTGGCGGGTCTGAAGAAACAGCAGTCTGTGTTTACTCACAGCCGAGACATCAGTGACGCTGCAGTGAAAGCTAGCTACCTCATTGCTAATGAAATCGCAGTGGCTTCAAAACCATTTAGTGAGGGTGAATTTGTAAAAACATGCATGATGAAGGCAGCGGAGATTGTGTGCCCTGAAAAGTGCCAGGCTTTTGCAAATATCAGCCTGACAAGAAACACAGTTGCAGACAGGATTTCCGATCTTTCAGTGGATTTGGACAGCCAGTTGAAGCAAAAAGTAAAGTCATTTATTGCGTTTTCGGTTGCAATTGATGAAAGCACGGACATTACAGATGCTGCACAACTGCCCATTTTCATCCGCGGAGTTGATGACACATTGACCGTCACCGAGGAGTTTGTGGAGTTGGTGCCGATGACAGATACAACGACAGCAGCTGATATTTTCACCGCACTCGTCGGCGCGCTGGACAGGGTCGGAGTGGACTGGTCCCGCGCTGTCAGCCTGGCTACAGATGGTGCGCCCTCAATGATCGGGAAAAAAGCAGGCGTTGTGACAAAGTTCAGAGAGAAAGTGCAATCTGCAAATGGAGGACGTGATTTTGGACTTTTCACTGTATTTTGCACCAGGAGGCTTTGTGTTGCAAGTCATTAAAGATGGATAACGTCATGAAGGTGGTCATCCAAACTGTTAATTTCATCCGATCCAGAACCCTGAATCACCGTCAGTTTGACAGCCTTCTCAGAGAGAAAGACCACATCTATGGCCTGCCATACCACACTGAGGTAAGATGGTTAAGCCGAGGTGCTGTGCTGAGGCGTTTCTTTGATTTACGAGAAGAAATTGAACAGTTCATGGAAGAAAAGGGCAAACCAGTGTTAGAATTTCATTGCGCAGAATGGATGCAGGACCTTGCATTTATGGTGGATGTTACAGAGCACCTGAATAACTTGAACAAACAGCTGCAAGGGCGCAACAAAGTTGTCACGCAGTATTATGACAGCATACGTTCTTTCAAGTTGAAGCTGTCATTGTGGGAGATGCAACTCGCCGGTGGTGATGCAGCTCACTTCTCCTGTCTGGAAAATAACGGGACTGTTACGGCAATTTGAGCAACGCATTCAGATTTTTGGTGAACTGGAGAAAGACTTCAACGTCTTTTGCTCGCCATTCACCATGAATCCCTCTGATCTGCCCTTCAGCATCCAACTTGAAATATTAGACTTGCAGTGTGACTCGGATTTGAAGGGCAAATTTGCCGCAGCTGGCTTGGACACATTTTATCAGAATCTCTTGCCAGGTTACCCCAACTTGACAGCCCTCGCTGCAAAACTGTTGTGCATGTTTGGAACCACATATCTTTGTGAGCAAGTTTTCTCTGTAATGAGCATAAATAAAACAAAGCTGCGCTCAAGGCTCACACACAAGCACTTGAATCACATCCTGAAGTTGGCTGCCACTCAGGATGTGACGCCCTGATATTGATGCGCTGGTGAAAGCTAAAGATGCCAGGTATCAGGAGTCAAATAAACTATGCAACCCCACTTAAAGTGCTGCATGAGACACCCTGATATAGTTCTGTGATCTGTGATATACTTCTGTGAATCACTGAGGCATTGTGTGTTTGTGTGTTCTTTGTCCTCAGAATTTTCAAATAACTTGAGGTGTTTTATGATTAATAGTGATGTTGTGCTTGTACTATTTTGGACACACTGTCCTCAGGCTCCAGCTTTATGTTTATTTGTTTTTATGTTGATGTTGTTTTTAATTGATTTTATTTAATTTATATATTTAACCTATTCTTGACTCTGTGGTTCTTGCACTTGTTTGGGGAACAGGATTTCATTATTTTTATCTACATTTCTGCCTGAGAAATGACCCCCTGATATAGTTCTGTGATCAGTGAAACAGTTCTGTGAATCACTGAGGCATTGTGTGTTTGTGTGTTCTTTTTCTTTAGAATTTTCAAATAAACTTGAGGTGTTTTATGATTAATAGTGATGTTGTGCTTGTACTATTTTGGACACACACTGTCCTCAGGCTCCAGCTTTATGTTTGATGTTGATCGTATTAAAACAAAGAAAACAATCTGAAGTTGTTGTTTTTAAGTTATATATACCATGATTTTACCGGTCCGGCCCACTTGGGAATAGATTTTCCTCCATGTGGCCCCTGAGCTAAAATGAGTTTGACACCCCTGCTGTATAGTATACTATAGTTGTCTTTTGTTTGTTTTTAATCCCATCCTTCAGCCCTCAACCACTCTCTGAAGACCATCCGGTTTTGATGTCTATTTGCCATATACTTTTAACTGTATTGTTGGGATGATGGTGTTGATATGAGCCTTGACCAGCCTTTCAAAGCATTTCATGGCTACAGATGTGAGTACTATGGGGTGATAGTCATTTAGACAGGTTACCTTGGCGTTTTTGGGCACAGGTACTATGGTGGTCTGCTTGAAACATGTAGGCATTACAGACTGGGTCGGGGAGAGGTTAAAAATGTCAGTGAAGTCACTTGCCTGCTGGTCAGCGCATGCTCTGAGTACGCTTCATAGTAATCAGTCTGGCCCTGCAGCCTTGTGAATGTTAACCTATTTAATTGTCTTACTCACATCGGCTACGGAGAGAGCGTGATCACACAGTCGTGTGGAACAGCTGTTGCTCTCACGCATGGTTCAGTGTTGCTTGCCTCAAGCGAGCATAGAAGGCATTTAGCTCGTCTGGTAGGCTCGCGTCACTGGGCATCTCGTGTCAGGGTTTCCCTTTGTAATACGTGACAGTTTGCAAGCCCTGCCACATCCGACGAGCGTCAGAGCCGGTGTAGTAGGATCCGATCTTAGTCCTGTATTTATGCTTTACCTGTTTGATGGTTCGTTGCAGGACGTAACGGGAATAGTTATAAGCGTCCGGGTTAGTGTCCCGCTCCTTGAAAGCGGCTGCTCTAGCCTTTAGCTCAGTATGGATGTTGCTTGTAATCCATGGCTTCTGGTTGGGATATGTGCGTACGGTCACTGTGGGGACGATGTCCTCAATGCACTTTTTAATGAAGCCGGTGACTGATATGGTAAACTACTCAGTGCCATCAAATCAGTCCCGGAACATATTCCAGTCTGTGCTAGCGAAACAGTCCTGTAGCTTAGAATCCTCTTCATCAGACCATTTCTGCATTGAGCGCGTCACTGGTACTTCTTGTTTGAACTTTTGCTTATAGCCAGAAATTAGGAGGATAGAGTTAAGGTCAGGTTTGCCAAATGGAGGGCGAGGGAGAGCTTTGTACGCGTCTCTGTGTGTGGAGTAAAGGTGTTCTAGAGTTTCTTTGCCTCTAGTTGCACAGGTGACATGCTGGTAGAAATTGCGGATTTCAGTTTTCCTACATTTAAATCACTGGCCACTAGGAGCGCCGCCTCTGGATGAGCATATTCTTGTTTGCTTAAGGCCCGCTCATTGAGTGTGGTCTTAGTGCCAGCATCGGTTTGTGGTGGTAAATAGACAGCGAGCGGTTTGCTGATGTCAACGTTGTGAACAGAGTGCTCCATGGTGGCGGTGGGGTTATGGTATGGAAAGGAATAAGCTACGGACAACGAGCACAATTGCATTTTATTATACCGTGACGAGGTCCTGAGGCCCATTGTTGTTCCATTCATCCGCGGCCATCACCTCATGTTCCAGCATGATAATGCACGGCCCAATGTCACAAGGATCTCTACACAATTCCTGGAAGCTGAAAATGTCCCAATTCTTCCATGGCCTGCATACTCACCAGACATTTCACCCATTGAGCATGTTTGGGATGCTCTGGATTGACGTGTACGACAGCGTGTTCCAGTTCCCGCCGATATCCAGCAACTTCACACAGCCATTGAAGAGGAGTGGGACTTTAGTTTAGTTTAGTTTAATAATCCAACCATTTAAGAAAACAAGCACACATAAAACTTGAAAAAGCCATACATCGAGGATAACACACAATAAAGTCTGGGACTTATTTCCATTGTGGTCCTCTTGACATTTTACAGGCCACAATCAACAGCATGATCAACTCTATGCGAAGGAGATGTGTCGCACTGCATGAGGCAGGTGACTGGTTTTCTGATCAATGCCACCTTTTTTTTAAGGTATCTGTGAACAACGTATGCATATTTGGATTCCCAGTCATGTGAAATCCTTGGAATAGGGCAAACATATTTTTTTGCAATTTACTGATTTCCTTATATGAAGTGTAACTCAGTAAAATCTTCGAAACTGTTTCATGTTGCGTTTATATTTTTCAGTTTATACAGTACATATTACAGTTGGAGTCGGAAGTTTGCATACACCTTAGCCAAATACATTAAAACTCTGTTTTTCACAATTCCTGACATTTAATCCTAGTAAAAATTCCCTGTCTTAGGTCAGTTAGGATCACCACTTTATTTTAAGAATGTGAAATGTCAGAATAATAGTAGAGAGAATGATTTAATTCAGCTTTTATTTCTTTCATCACATTCCCAGTGGGTCAGAAGTTTACATACACTCAATTAGTATTTGGTAGCATTGCCTTTAAATTGTTTTACTTGGGTCAAACGTTTCGGGTAGCCTTCCACAAGCTTTCCACAATAAGTTGGGTGAATTTTGGCCCATTCCTCCTGACAGAGCTGGTGTAACTGAGTCAGGTTTGTAGGCCTCCTTGCTCACACACACTTTTTCAGTTCTGCCCACACATTTTCTATAGGATTGAGGTCAGGGCTTTGTGATGGCCACTCCAATACCTTGACTTTGTTGTCCTTAAGCCATTTTGCCACATGGTCATTGTCCATTTGGAAGACCCATTTGCGACCAAGCTTTAACTTCCTGACATCCACATAATTTTCCTTCCTCATGATGCCATCTATTTTGTGAAGTGCACCAGTCCCTCCTGCAGCAAAGCACCCCCACAGCATGATGCTGCCACCCCCGTGCTTCATGGTTGGGATGGTGTTCTTCGGCTTGCAAGTCCCCCCTTTTTCCTCCAAACATAACGATGGTCATTATGGCCAAACAGTTCTATTTTTGTTTCATCAGACCAGAGGACATTGCACCAAAAAGTACGATCTTTGTCCCCATGTGCAGTTGCAAACCGTAGTCTGGCTTTTTTATGGAGGTTTTGGAGCAGTGGCTTCTTCCTTGCTGAGCGGCCTTTCAGGTTATGCCGATATAGGACTCCTTTTACTGTGGAAAAAGATACTTCTGTACCTGTTTCCTCCAGCATCTTCACAAGGTCCTTTGCTGTTGTTCTGGGATTGATTTGCACCAAGGTACGTTCATCTCTAGGAGACAGAACGCGTCTCCTTCCTGAAGAGGTATGACGGCTGCGTGGTCCCATGGTGTTTATACTTGCGTACTATTGTTTGTACAGATTAACGTGGCACCTTCAGGCATTTGGAAATTGCTCCCAAGGATGAACCAGACTTGTAGAGGTCCACCAATTTTTTTCTGAGGTCTTGGCTGATTTATTTTGATTTTCCAGTGATGTTAAGCAAAGAGGCACTGAGTTTGAAGGTAGGCCTTGAAATACATCCACAGGTGCACCTCCAATTGACTCAAATTATGTCAATCAGCCTATCAGAAGCTTCTAAAGCCATGAAATACTTTTCTGGAATTTTCCAAGCTGTTTAAAGGCACAGTAAACTTAGTGTATGTAAACTTCTGACCCACTGGAATTGTGATACAGTGAATTATAAGTGAAATAATCTGTCTGTAAACAATTGTTGGAAAAATGACTTGTGTCATGCACAAATTAGATGTCCTAACCAACTTGACAAAACTATAGTTTGTTAACAAGAAATTTGTGGAGTTGTTGAAAAACGAGTTTTAATGACTCCAACCTAAGTGTATGTAAACTTCCAACTTCAACTGTATATAATTCATGGATTATGTCTCAAATACTCATAAAAGTGCGGTAAATATGTACATTTTCCTGTTTATAAAATATATTGTTCAAAACAAGCTTACTACTCTGCCCCTCATTGACTGCCAGCAGCAGCTCCACCTCCACGGGCCCGTAGGCCATGCGGTCGTTGCTTGGGTATTTTGCCTCCACGGGCCCGTAGGCCATGCGGTCGTTGCTTGGGGTATTTTGCCTCCACGGGCCTGTAGGCCATGCGGTCGTTGCTTGGGGTATTTTGCCTCCACGGGCCCGTAGGCCATGCGGTCGTTGCTGGGGTATTTTGCCTCCACGGGCCCGTTGGCCATGCGGTCGTTGCTTGGGGTATTTTGCCTCCACGGGCCCGTAGGCCATGCGGTCGTTGCTGGGGTATTTTGCCTCCACGGGCCCGTAGGCCATGCGGTCGTTGCTTGGGGTATTTTGCCTCCACGGGCCCGTAGGCCATGCGGTCGTTGCTGGGGTATTTTGCCTCCACGGGCCTGTAGGCCATGCGGTCGTTGCTGGGGTATTTTGCCTCCACGGGCCTGTAGACCATGCGGTCGTTGCTGGGGTATTTTGCCTCCACGGGCCTGTAGGCCATGCGGTCGTTGCTGGGGTATTTTGCCTCCACGGGCCCGTAGGCCATGCGGTCGTTGCTGGGGTATTTTGCCTCCACGGGCCTGTAGGCCATGCGGTCGTTGCTGGGGTATTTTGCCTCCACGGGCCTGTAGGCCATGCGGTCGTTGCTGGGGTATTTTGCCTCCACGGGCCCGTAGGCCATGCGGTCCTTGCTTGGGTTATTTTGCCAGCTATTTGCTATGACGGGGGAACTGCTAGCATAAATTATAACAGCACAAAGACTGTCCCAAATGTGTGTTCTGTCAGAACTTTTGGGTCTGCTCTAATCTCCCTTTCATACTCAGCATCTAACTGACCTACATCTACATCATTTAGCAGACGCTCTTATTCAGAGCGACTTACAGTTAGTGAGTGCATACATTTTATTATTGATTTTTTGTTGTTATTTTTTTTCCCCATACTGGCCCCCCGTGGGAATTGAACCCACATCCCTGGCGTTGGAAATGCCATGCTCTACCAACTGAGCTACATCCCTACCGGCCATTCCCTCCCTGTCAGCTTCCTGCCTCCTGTTTGTCTCCGGGCCTCTAGAGGTCATCTGTGTTCCCCTCTGCCTTAGTTCTTCCTCGTGTGTCCTAATTAGCTTGATCCAGGTCACCTGTGCCTTGTTTCCCCTTGTGTATTTTAGCTGTGTGTTTTCCCCTTGTTTCTCACTTGGTTATTGAGTCCTGGCTATGTGTCTCCTGCTTTGTTCCACCGTGTCTTTCCAAGTAAGGTTTTCTAAGTTATCTTTAGTTTGTTTTTCTCCCCTCGGGGAGTTATTTTGTTTTGCCTCCTGTTTTGTTAATATACCTCTTTCTGAGAAGAACTTTTGTTGGACTATTTTTGAAGTGCAAGGAACCTTTGTTTTTACATTAAATCTACTTGCCTGGAGTATTGCCTTGGGTGTTTCATTTGGGTCCTACTACACCTCCTCTGTGGCTAAGGGGTATTACCCCCAGCTCTCCCACATCTGAGACCGGAGTTCAAGCCCAGCATTGTGACAGAATAACCAAGACAATCATGGACCCAGAAACACTCAGTTCCCAGGACCTGTTGGCGGTGATCACTCGACATGAGGCTTCTTTCCAGCGCCATGAAGCCGTTCTCAGCCGACAAGAGGAGCTGATGGCTAGACATTCTCAACTCCTGGCCGAAATGATGAGTTCCCTTCACCAGCTCTTTGAACGCCTCCTTGGTCCTCTCCCTTCCCCCAGGTCACCTCCCAGTGACGACAGGCCTTCTCGGTTGGCGGAGCCCCGACTACCACCTCCCAAGCCCTTTTCTGGGGATCCAAGCTCTTGCCAGGGTTTCCTCACCCAATGCTCCCTCACCTTCGAGCTCCAACCCTCAAGTTTTCCCACAGACCGTTCCAAGATTGCCTACATCATTACCCTTCTTTCAGACAAGGCGCTCGCCTGGGCCTCTGCGGTGTGGCAGTCCCAGGAGGCCTGTTGTGACTCCCACGCTGCATTTGTAGAAGAGTTCAAGCGGGTGTTCGATCATCCTGTCAGTGGGCGGGAGGCTTCCAAGCGCCTACTGTCTCTCCGTCAGGGCCCCGAAGCACGGCAGATTTCGCCATTGATTTTCGGACCATAGCAGCAAGGAGCGGATGGAATGATGAAGCGCTGAGGGTCTGCTTTCAGGGAGGGTTATCTGAGCCCCTTCAAGATGAGTTAGCCACCCGAGAACCAGCTGGAGATCTCGAGTCCCTCATAGCCTTGGCCATCCGCCTGGACAATCGTCTAAGAGAGCGGAGAACGGCTCGCCGCCAGGTGTCTCAGTCCCAAGTTCCTCGGAGCAGTTCTGTTTCTCCTGTTTGGACTCCGTCATTCAGAGCTTCCCCGGCTCCTGAACTGGTCCAGGATTCCCCGGAGAGCATGCAGTTAGGCGTTCCAGGCTTTCTCCCAACGAAAGGGACGTCGCATGAGGGAGCGTCGGTGCCTCTACTGCGGGGTTGCCGGCCACTTCCGCTCCACTTGCCCCGAGCTTGGGAAACGCCAGTCCCCGCCCAGCTACAGGAGGGCTGTGATGGGGAGAATTAGAGCTCCTCCTACTAACGCTGTCCTGGCTATTCCAGCCACTCTGTCCTGGGAGGGCCACCAGCATCGGGTCCAGGCTATGATCGATTCCGGTGCCGCAGGTGATTTCCTGGATGTAACCTTGGCTAAGGAACTTAAGATCCCTACCCAACTACTTCCTCATCCCCAGGCAGTTACAGCCTTAGATGGCAGACCTCTGGAACCAGGAAAGGTTACAGAGGCGACTCAGTCCCTGCGACTTACCATCTCTCAACACCAGCAGGAGGAAACCTTCTATCTCATTGACTCTCCCGAGTATCCTATAATCCTGGGTCACCCTTGGCTATGCAGACATAATCCCCAGATCGACTGGTCTACTGGCACCATTCTAGGCTGGGGTCCCACTTGCCAACTCACATGCATGCTTCAGAGTCCCTCAGCCCCTAGTACCCAGTTTCAAGAGTCTGTTGACGTCTCCCTAGTCCCCAGTGTTTACCATCGGTTCAAGGCTGTGTTCAGCAAGGCCCGGGGCTACTTCCCTTACCGCCTCATCGCACGTATGACTGTGCCATTGATCTACTCCCCTGGGTGCTGCCCTCCTAGAGGTCGGATCTTTTCCTTGTCCTCCCCGAGCACGCAGCTATGGACACCTACATTAAGGAGTCCTTGGCAGCCGGCCTCATCCATGCCTCTACTTCCCCGGCTGGGGCGGGCTTCTTTTGTTGAAAAGAAGGACGGGGGTCTTAGGCCTTGTATTGATTACCGGGGACTCAACAAGATCACGGTTCGGAATCGATACCCTCTTCCTCTCATGGCCACTGCTTTTGAGCTGCTTCAAGGGGCTTCCATTTTTACTAAACTGGATCTCCGCAATGCTTACCATCTCGTGCGGATCCGGCAAGGTGACGAATGGAAGACGGCGTTTCAACACGCCCACGGGGCACTATGAATATCGGGTGATGCCGTTCGGGCTCACCAATGCCCCGCAGTATTCCAAGCCCTGATTAATGATGTTCTCCGGGATATGCTTAATCTGTTCGTCTTCGTGTACCTGGACGATATCCTCATCTTCTCGAGGTCACTGAAGGAGCATGAGGGCATGTTAGCCGGGTTCTCCAGAGGCTCCTTGACAATCACCTCTACGTTAAACCTGAGAAGTGTGAATTTCATGTTTCTCAGACTCAGTTTCTCGGGTTTATTGTCACTCCTGGGCACCTAGAGATGGATCCCAAGAAGGTCGAAGCGGTCCACAGCTGGCCCACACCTACCACGGTCAAGGAGGTTCAACGGTTCATTGGCTTTTCTAACTTCTATCGGAAGTTCATCAAGAATTTCAGCTCGGTGGTAGCCCCCTTGACGACGCTTACCAAGGGAGGAGGGACCAAGATTCACTGGGGTCCGGAAGCAGCAGGGGCCTTCGAGGATCTCAAGCGCCGCTTCACGTCTGCTCCGATTCTGGTGACTCCTGACCCAGAAAGACCTTTCGTGGTGGAGGTGGACGCCTCAGAGGTGGGGGGTGGGAGCCGTCCTGTCACAGAGGGGTGAGGATGGGGAGATTACACCCTTGTGCCTTCATGTCTCGCCGCCTGTCTGAGGCCGAGCGCAACTACCACGTGGGGGATCTAGAGTTGCTTGCAGTAAAACTGGCCTTGGAAGAGTGGCGCCATTGGCTTGAGGGGGCTCAGCACCCGTTCCAGGTTCTCACAGACCACAAGAACCTGGAATATCTCCAACAGGCTAAGCGGATGAACCTCGGCAAGCACGATGGTCCCTTTTCTTTAATCGTTTCCAGTTCATCCTGTCTTACCGACCTGGCACCAAGAACGTCAAGCCGGATGCCCTGTCTCGAGCCTATTCTCCCGAGGTACAAGAGAAGCCCTTGGCATCGATTATTCCGAGGTCTAGGATCGTCGCACCTCTTCAGTGGGAACTAGAAAGAGGGGTACGAGAAGCCCTGGTCCATGAGCCCGATCCAGGCGGTGGTCCTGCCGGTCGCCTGTCGTTCCTCTCTGTTCGGGCCCGCGTCTTGCAGTGGGGTCATGAGTCGCCCTTGACATGCCATCCAGGCAGTGCTCGCACACTGGAATTCCTCCGACGGCGGTTTTGGTGGCCGTCCATCAAGAAGGACGTGCAGGTCTATATTGAGGCCTGCCCGGTGTGCAACCAGGGAAAGTCGACACGCCAGCGACCCCAGGGACTGCTCCATCCCTTACCTATTCCTCGAAGGCCATGGTCACACCTTTCTCTGGACTTTGTTACGGGACTTCCTCCATCCCAGGGCAACACCGTCATCCTAGTGATCGTTGACCGGTTCTCTAAAGGCTGCCCGGTTTATTCCCCTGCCAAAGCTGCCCTCGGCTAAGGAGACTGCCGAGCTCCTCATGAACCATGTCTTCCGGATATTTGGCATTCCCCTGGACGTGGTCTCTGACCGAGGTCCCCAATCTCGTCCCGGTTTTGGGGGCCTTCTGCAGGCTTATTGGGGCCACAGCCAGCCTATCGTCGGGGTTCCATCCAGAGTCTAATGGCCAAACGGAACGGATTAATCAGGATCTGGAGACCACCCTGCGGTGTATGGCGGCCAGTAATCCCAGTCTTGGGCCACCTATATCATTTGGGCTGAATATGCCCACAACACCCTCCAGTCTTCAGCCACCGGATTGTCCCCCTTCGAATGCCAGTTCGGTTACAACCCTCCATTATTTCCAGAGGAAGAGGCGCAAGTTGGTGTTCCCTCGGCCCAGCGCTTTGTCCAACGCTGTAGGCGGACCTGGAAGAAGGCCAGGTGTATCCTCCTTCGGACCTCCCAGAGATACCAAAGTCAGGCTAATCGACACCGCCGGACGGCCCCTAGTTTCCGAGCTGGTCAGAGAGTTTGGTTGGCCACTAAGAACCTGCCCCTCCGGGTCGAATCCAAGAAGCTTTCCCAGAGATACATCGGCCCTTTCCGCATAGCTAGAAAGGTTAACCCTGTTTCGTGTCGTTTGGTTCTGCCTCTCGCTCCCTAGAGTTAACCCCACTTTCCATGTTTCACTCCTTAAACCTGTCTTGTCTTCTCCTTTTGCCCCCCACGCAGACCCCCGCCACCTCCCAGGATGATTGACGGCCAGCCAGCCTACACAGTCCGCCGGATACTGGACTCCCGGAGGGTCCAGAACTCTCTGCAGTATCTGGTGGACTGGGAGGGCTACGGGCCAGAGGAGCGCTCCTGGGTTCCAGCCAGGGACATCCTGGACCCAGGTTTGATCCGAGATTTTCGCACCCTGGGGCCGGGGTGTTCTGGAAGGAACGTCAGAGTCGTTCCTAGAGGAGGGGGTCCTGTCAGCTTCCTGCCTCCTGTTTGTCTCCGGGCCTCTAGAGGTCATCTGTGTTCCCCTCTGCCTTAGTTCTTCCTCGTGTGTCCTAATTAGCTTGATCCAGGTCACCTGTGCCTTGTTTCCCCTTGTGTATTTTAGCTGTGTGTTTTCCCCTTGTTTCTCACTTGGTTATTGAGTCCTGGCTATGTGTCTCCTGCTTTGTTCCACCGTGTCTTTCCAAGTAAGGTTTTCTAAGTTATCTTTAGTTTGTTTTTTCTCCCCTCGGGGAGTTATTTTGTTTTGCCTCCTGTTTTGTTAATATACCTCTTTCTGAGAATAACTTTTGTTGGACTATTTTTTGAAGTGCAAGGAACCTTTGTTTTTACATTAAATCTACTTGCCTGGAGTATTGCCTTGGGTGTTTCATTTGGGTCCTACTACACCTCCTCTGTGGCTAAGGGGTATTACCCCCAGCTCTCCACATCTGAGACCGGAGTTCAAGCCCAGCATTGTGACACTCCCCTACCCTAATTGTGCGCCGCCCCATGGGTCTCGTCGTGTTCTCGGCCAACAACCCCATGGGTCTCCCGGACGCGGCCGGCTACGACAGAGCCTGGATTCGAACCAGGATCTCTAGCCTTAGACCACTGCGCCACTCGGGATTACATCTAGGATGTAATCATTAGTCCAAACAGTTGCAAATGAGAATGTCTATTGGACAAATTCAGGTATGTTTATCCCATTTTGTTCCGTTTGCTTCTGTTTAAGAAACATTTTTCAACAGAATCGGCGGAATGAATACACCCCTGATCACACGCCAACACAGTTCACTTTCATAGCAGCCACATAACAGCACACTCCCTTTGATCGTTGTATTGCTCCTCGCATCTACGCTCTCTCCTCCTCTCACCTTTTCCTTCACTTGTGAACAACAGTGCACAACACATCAGCTGTCTGTGACCAGGCTAAAAAACTTTTCAGAGACAAAACTTCATACCATAACCGCTAACCGCTACACACGGCCTACATCGTTGTCACCATATTAGCTAACATCATAGTCAAAATAACTACTAGAACTAACGCGTTATTAAACCCACTACAATCATGCAGTACAGTGTACAGTCAGCAAGCAGTTTAGCAGTTACACCAGCGGGCCCTGGTGGCCATAAATGTATAAAACCAAAAACTTACCTTGACTTGGAAGAGTTCCAGTGTTGGATAGCCTTAGCTAGCTAGCTAACATAGCATCCCTCTTTGTTTGACCTGGGTGTCTAAGT
>NC_059202.1:52437070-52477070 GCF_020615455.1 Coregonus clupeaformis | reverse complement strand
ACCCTAACCTAACCCTAACCCCAACCCCAACCTCTAACCCCTAACCACCCTATCTCTAACCCCCAACCCCTAACTCTAACCCCAACCCCCAACTCCCTAACCCACTAACTCTAACCCCCTAATCCCCAACCCTAACCCCCTAACCCTAACACTAACCCCCTAACCCTAACCCCTAACTCCAACCCCCCAACCCAACCCCCTAACCCCCTAACCCTAACCCCTAACTCTAACCCCAACCCCTAACTCTAACCCTAACCCCTAACTCTAACCCAACCCTAACTCTAACCCCCTAACTCTAACCCCTAACCCTAACTCTAACCCCTAACTCTAACCCCTACCCCCAACCTCAACCCCTAACCCTAACCCCAACCCCTCAACCCCTAACCCTAATCTAACCCCACCCCTAACTCTAACACTAACCCCTAACTCTAACCCTAATGCTAACCCCTAACCCTAACTCTAACCCCTAACCCTGACCCCTAACCCTAACCCCAACCCCTAACACTAACCCCCTAACCCTCAACCCCTAACCCCAACTCTAACCCCCTAACCCTAACTCCAACCCTAAACCCGAACTCTATCCCCAACCCTAACTCCCCAACCAACCCCCTAACTCTAACCCCCTAACTCTAACTCAACTCTAACCCCAAACCCCAACTCTAACCCCCTAACCCTAACTCTAACCCTAACCCCCAACCCCAACTCTAACCCCCCTAACTCTAACCCCAACCCCTAACCCTAACCCCCTAACCCCTAACCCCTAACTCCTAACCCTAACTCTAACCCTAACCCCAACCCCCTAACTCTTAACCCCCTAACTCTAACCCCAACCCCCTAACCCAACCCCTAACCCTAACTCTAACCCCCTAACCCCAACCCAACCCCCACCCTAACTCTAACCCCCAACCCCTAACCCAACCCCCTAACCCCTAACCCCTAACCCCCAACCCCCTAACCCCCCTAACTCCTAACTCCCCTAACCCCTAACCCTAACCCTAATCCTAACTCTAACCCACCTTCTGCCACATGTTGGCCAGTGGGTCATAGCAGTAGACCTTCTTGGTGTTGTCAGCGATCAGGTAGATGAGCCCCTCCACTGAGACACAGCGAGGAGAGGACAGGTACTTGGGGATGAAGGGAGAGCAGATGATACTCCACCCATCTTGAGGACAGAGAGGCACAATGGGGCAAAGGTATGAGATAGGATTCTGATGAGAATCTGAGAACTGTTGTAGCCTACCTGTTTTTCCTTTATCCTCACTCAAAACGTATTTAGTGTAATGGACAAAGGTAGAGAAGGGCATCTGAACAACACATGCTACATCTGAGAGGTAGGCTACCTGTTTTGATTGCACTGACAATAGAATTTAGATGGGATACTAAAAGGATACTGTTTTGACACCATCTACTGCGAAACAAGTTGCATTTCTAAAGCGATAAACAATTATTGGGATCATTGTTGGGGTCAATTCCTTTTAAATTCAGTAAATCCAATAATATGCCATTTAGCAGACGCTTTTATCCAAAGCAACTTACAGTCATGCGTGCATACATTTTTGTGCATGGGTGGTCCCGGGGATCGAACCCACTACCTTGGCGTTACAAGCGCCGTGCTCTACCAGCTGAGCTACAGAGGACCATGAAATGAAGTGAACTTGAAATGCAATTGACCCTAACACTGGTGACGGTTCCATATTGTGAGTATATTAGCTACAGTATATGATGATCCACGTTGTTCCTACCTACCTATAACAGGGTTGTAGCACTGCAGAGTCAAGGCGTTGTACTTAACAGCACAGGAACCTATCACGTACAGTTTACCATGGCAGGCAGTAGCTGTGAAGTTTGTCACGTATTTCACAGCAGGGCATGTTCGGGCCCAGGTGTCATTATATGGGTCGTAGTGCTCAATGTCTACAAAGTCCATTGTAGTGCCTGTGGAGAGAAAACAATGGTGTTATATGACCAGACCACTGTTAATAAAAACTTGAACTAATTATGACAAAACATATCTATCACTACAGATCGGCAGGCTGCAGTGGTATAGGGGTCTGTATAGTATAGAGAATACCCTATTTCCTATAGGTCTATTTCCTATAGGTCTAGTTCCTATAGGTATATTATAGGTCTAGTTCCTATTGGTCTAGTTCCTATAGGTATATTATAGGTCTAGTTCCTATAGGTATATTATAGGTCTAGTTCCTATTGGTCTAGTTCCTATAGGTATATTATAGGTCTAGTTCCTATAGGTCTATTTCCTATAGGTCTAGTTCCTATAGGTATATTATAGGTCTATTTCCTATAGGTCTAGTTCCTAAAGGTATATTATAGGTCTAGTTCCTATTGGTATAATAATAATAATAATATGCCATTTAGCAGACGCTTTTATCCAAAGCGACTTACAGTCATGCGTGCATACATTTTTTTGTGTATGGGTGGTCCCAGGGATTGAACCCACTACCTTGGCGTTACAAGCACCGTGCTCTACCATCTGAGCTACAGAGGACCACATAGGTCTAGTTCCTATAGGTATATTATAGGTCTAGTTCCTATTGGTATATTATAGGTCTAGTTCCTATTGGTATATTATAGGTCTAGTTCCTTTTGGTATATTATAGGTCTAGTTCCTATAGGTATATTATAGGTCTAGTTCCTATAGGTATATTATAGGTCTAGTTCCTATAGGTATATTATAGGTCTAGTTCCTATAGGTCTAGTTCCTATAGGTATATTATAGGTCTAGTTCCTATAGGTATATTATAGGTCTAGTTCCTATAGGTATATTATAGGTCTAGTTCCTATAGGTATATTATAGGTCTAGTTCCTATAGGTCTAGTTCCTATAGGTATATTATAGGTCTAATTCCTATAGGTATATTATAGGTCTAGTTCCTATAGGTATATTATAGGTCTAGTTCCTATAGGTCTAGTTCCTATAGGTATATTATAGGTCTAGTTCCTATTGGTATATTATAGGTCTAGTTCCTATAGGTCTAGTTCCTATAGGTATATTATAGGTCTAGTTCCTATTGTTATATTATAGGTCTAGTTCCTATTGGTATATTATAGGTCTAGTTCCTATAGGTATATTATAGGTCTAATTCCTGTAGGTATATTATAGGTCGAGTTCCTATAGGTATATTATAGGTCTAGTTCCTATAGGTCTAGTTCCTTTAGGTCTAGTTCCTATAGGTATATTATAGGTCTAGTTCCTATAGGTATATTATAGGTCGAGTTCCTATAGGTATATTATAGGTCTAGTTCCTATTGGTATATTATAGGTCGAGTTCCTATAGGTCTAGTTCCTATAGGTATATTATAGGTCTAGTTCCTATAGGTATATTATAGGTCGAGTTCCTATAGGTCTAGTTCCTATAGGTATATTATAGGTCTAGTTCATATAGGTATATTATAGGTCTAATTCCTGTAGGTATATTATAGGTCGAGTTCCTATAGGTATATTATAGGTCTAGTTCCTATAGGTCTAGTTCCTTTAGGTCTAGTTCCTATAGGTATATTATAGGTCTAGTTCCTATAGGTATATTATAGGTCTAGTTCCTATAGGTATATTATAGGTCTAGTTCCTATTGGTATATTATAGGTCTAGTTCCTATAGGTCTAGTTCCTATAGGTATATTATAGGTCTAGTTCCTATAGGTATATTATAGGTCGAGTTCTATAGGTCTAGTTCCTATGGTATATTATAGGTCTAGTTCCTCTGATAGGTATATTATAGGTCTAGTTCCTATAGGTCTAGTTCCTTTCAGGGTCTAGTTCCTATAGGTATATTATAGGTCTAGTTCCTATAGGTATATTATAGGTTGAGTTCCTATAGGTATATTATAGGTCTAGTTCCTATTGGTATATTATAGGTCGAGTTCCTATAGGTCTAGTTCCTATAGGTATATTATAGGTCTAGTTCCTATAGGTATATTATAGGTCGAGTTCCTATAGGTCTAGTTCCTATAGGTATATTATAGGTCTAGTTCCTATAGGTATATTATAGGTCTAATTCCTATAGGTATATTATAGGTCTAGTTCCTATAGGTCTAATTCCTATAGGTATATTATAGGTCTAGTTCCTATAGGTCTAGTTCCTATAGGTATATAATTATAATTATAATAATAATATGCCATTCAGCAGACGCTTTTATCCAAAGTGACTTACAGTCGTGCATGCATACATTTTTTTTTGTGTATGGGTGGTCCCGGGGATCGAACCCACTACCTTGGCGTTACAAGCGCCGTGCTCTACCAGCTGAGCTACAGAGGACCACTGTGGATGTTATAGGTCTAGTTCCTATAGGTATATTATAGGTCTAGTTCCTATAGGTCTTGTTCCTATAGGTATATTATAGGTCTAGTTCCTATAGGTATATTATAGGTCTAGTTCCTATAGGTATATTATAGGTCTAGTTCCTATAGGTATATTATAGGTCTAGTTCCTATAGGTATATTATAGGTCTAGTTCCTATAGGTATATTATAGGTCTAGTTCCAATAGGTATATTATAGGTCTAGTTCCTATAGGTATATTATAGGTCTAGTTCCTATTGGTATATTATAGGTCTAGTTCCTATAGGTATATTATAGGTCTAGTTCCTATAGGTATATTATAGGTCTAGTTCCTATAGGTATATTATAGGTCTAGTTCCTATTGGTATATTATAGGTCTAGTTCCTATAGGTATATTATAGGTCTAGTTCCTATAGGTATATTATAGGTCTAGTTCCTATAGGTATATTATAGGTCTAGTTCCTATAGGTATATTATAGGTCTAGTTCCTATAGGTATATTATAGGTCTAGTTCCTATAGGTATATTATAGGTCTAGTTCCTATTGGTATATTATAGGTCTAGTTCCTATAGGTATATTATAGGTCTAGTTCCTATAGGTCTAGTTCCTATAGGTATATTATAGGTCTAGATCCTATATGTATATTATAGGTCGAGTTCCTATAGGTATATTATAGGTCTAGTTCCTATTGGTATATTATAGGTCTAGTTCCTATAGGGTATATTATAGGTCTAGTTCCTATAGGTATATTATAGGTCTAGTTCCTATAGGTATATTATAGGTCTAGTTCCTATAGGTATATTATAGGTCTAGTTCCTATAGGTATATTATAGGTCTAGTTCCTATTGGTATATTATAGGTCTAGTTCCTATAGGTATATTATAGGTCTAGTTCCTATAGGTCTAGTTCCTATAGGTATATTATAGGTCTAGTTCCTATAGGTATATTATAGGTCTAGTTCCTATAGGTATATTATAGGTCTAGTTCCTATAGGTATATTATAGGTCTAGTTCCTATGGTATATTATAGGTCTAGTTCCTATAGGTATATTATAGGTCTAGTTCCTATAGGTATATTATAGGTCTAGTTCCTATAGGTATATTATAGGTCTAGTTCCTATAGGTATATTATAGGTCTAGTTCCTATTGGTATATTATAGGTCTAGTTCCTATAGGTATATTATAGGTCTAGTTCCTATAGGTATATTATAGGTCTAGTTCCTATAGGTATATTATAGGTCTAGTTCCTATTGGTATATTATAGGTCTAGTTCCTATAGGTATATTATAGGTCTAGTTCCTATAGGTATATTATAGGTCTAGTTCCTATAGGTATATTATAGGTCTAGTTCCTATAGGTATATTATAGGTCTAGTTCCTATAGGTATATTATAGGTCTAGTTCCTATCGGTATATTATAGGTCTAGTTCCTATTGGTATATTATAGGTCTAGTTCCTATAGGTATATTATAGGTCTAGTTCCTATTGGTATATTATAGGTCTAGTTCCTATAGGTATATTATAGGTCTAGTTCCTATAGGTCTTGTTCCTATAGGTATATTATAGGTCTAGTTCCTATATGTATATTATAGGTCGAGTTCCTATAGGTATATTATAGGTCTAGTTCCTATTGGTATATTATAGGTCTAGTTCCTATAGGTATATTATAGGTCTAGTTCCTATAGGTATATTATAGGTCTAGTTCCTATAGGTATATTATAGGTCTAGTTCCTATAGGTATATTATAGGTCTAGTTCCTATAGGTATATTATAGGTCTAGTTCCTATAGGTATATTATAGGTCTAGTTCCTATAGGTATATTATAGGTCTAGTTCCTATAGGTCTAGTTCCTATAGGTATATTATAGGTCTAGTTCCTATATGTATATTATAGGTCTAGTTCCTATGGGTATATTATAGGTCTAGTTCCTATAGGTATATTATAGGTCTAGTTCCTATAAGTATATTATAGGTCTAGTTCCTATAGGTATATTATAGGTCTAGTTCCTATTGGTATATTATAGGTCTAGTTCCTATAGGTATATTATAGGTCTAGTTCCTATAGGTATATTATAGGTCTAGTTCCTATAGGTATATTATAGGTATAGTTCCTATAGGTATATTATAGGTCTAGTTCCTATTGGTATATTATAGGTCTAGTTCCTATAGGTATATTATAGGTCTAGTTCCTATAGGTATATTATAGGTCGAGTTCCTATAGGTATATCTATAGGTCTAGTTCCTATTGGTATATTATAGGTCTAGTTCCTATAGGTATATTATAGGTCTAGTTCCTATAGGTATATTATAGGTCTAGTTCCTATAGGTATATTATAGGTCTAGTTCCTATAGGTATATTATAGGTCTAGTTCCTATAGGTATATTATAGGTCTAGTTCCTATAGGTATATTATAGGTCTAGTTCCTATTGGTATATTATAGGTCTAGTTCCTATAGGTATATTATAGGTCTAGTTCCTATAGGTCTAGTTCCTATAGGTATATTATAGGTCTAGTTCCTATATGTATATTATAGGTCTAGTTCCTATAGGTATATTATAGGTCTAGTTCCTATAGGTATATTATAGGTCTAGTTCCTATAGGTATATTATAGGTCTAGTTCCTATAGGTATATTATAGGTCTAGTTCCTATTGGTATATTATAGGTCTAGTTCCTATAGGTATATTATAGGTCTAGTTCCTATAGGTATATTATAGGTCTAGTTCCTATAGGTATATTATAGGTCTAGTTCCTATAGGTCTAGTTCCTATAGGTATATTATAGGTCTAGTTCCTATTGGTATATTATAGGTCTAGTTCATATTGTTATATTATAGGTCTAGTGGCATCGCAGTGCTAACTGTGCCACTAGAGATCCTGGTTCGAATCCAGGTTTTGTCGCAGTCCGGCCGCGACCAGACTCTATGGGCGGCGCACAAGGCCCAGCGTCGTCAGGGTAGGGAGGCAATGGCCGGCAGGGATGTAGCTCAGTTGATAGAGCATGGCGTTAACGCCAGGGTTGTGGGTTTGATTCTCACGGGGGGCCAGTATAAAAATAAAAAAATGTATTCACTAACTGTAAGTCGCTCTGGATAAGAGCGTCTGCTAAATGACTAAAATGTAAATGTAATATGTCTAGTTCCTATTGGTATATTATAGGTCTAGTTCCTATAGGTATATTATAGGTCTAGTTCCTATTGGTATATTATAGGTCTAGTTCCTATAGGTATATTATAGGTCTAGTTCCTATAGGTATATTATAGGTCTAGTTCCTATAGGTCTAGTTCCTATAGGTATATTATAGGTCTAGTTCCTATTGGTATATTATAGGTCTAGTTCCTATAGGTCTAGTTCCTATAGGTATATTATAGGTCTAGTTCCTATAGGTCTAGTTCCTATAGGTATATTATAGGTCTAGTTCCTATAGGTATATTATAGGTCTAGTTCCTATAGGTCTAGTTCCTATAGGTATATTATAGGTCTAGTTCCTATAGGTATATTATAGGTCTAGTTCCTATAGGTCTAGTTCCTATAGGTATATTATAGGTCTAGTTCCTATAGGTATATTATAGGTCTAGTTCCTATAGGTCTAGTTCCTATAGGTATATTATAGGTCTAGCTCCTATAGGTCTAGTTCCTATAGGTATATTATAGGTCTAGTTCCTATAGGTATATTATAGGTCTAGTTCCTATTGGTATATTATAGGTCTAGTTCCTATAGGTATATTATAGGTCTAGTTCCTATAGGTATATTATAGGTCTAGTTCCTATAGGTATATTATAGGTCTAGTTCCTATTGGTATATTATAGGTCTAGTTCCTATAGGTATATTATAGGTCTAGTTCCTATAGGTATATTATAGGTCTAGTTCCTATAGGTATATTATAGGTCTAGTTCCTAATGTTATATTATAGGTCTAGTTCCTATAAGTATATTATAGGTCTAGTTCCTATTGGTATATTATAGGTCGAGTTCCTATAGGTCTAGTTCCTATAGGTATATTATAGGTCTAGTTCCTATTGTTATATTATAGGTCTAGTTCCTATAGGTATATTATAGGTCTAGTTCCTATAGGTATATTATAGGTCTAGTTCCTATAGGTCTAGTTCCTATAGGTATATTATAGGTCTAGTTCCTATTGGTATATTATAGGTCTAGTTCCTATAGGTCTAGTTCCTATAGGTATATTATAGGTCTAGTTCCTATAGGTCTAGTTCCTATAGGTATATTATAGGTCTAGTTCCTATAGGTATATTATAGGTCTAGTTCCTATAGGTCTAGTTCCTATAGGTATATTATAGGTCTAGTTCCTATAGGTCTAGTTCCTATAGGTCTAGTTCCTATAGGTATATTATAGGTCTAGTTCCTATTGGTATATTATAGGTCTAGTTCCTATAGGTATATTATAGGTCTAGTTCCTATAGGTATATTATAGGTCTAGTTCCTATAGGTATAGTATAGGTCTAGTTCCTATAGGTATATTATAGGTCTAGTTCCTATAGGTATATTATAGGTCTAGTTCCTATAGGTATATTATAGGTCTAGTTCCTATAGGTATATTATAGGTCTAGTTCCTATAGGTCTAGTTCCTATAGGTATATTATAGGTCTAGTTCCTATTGGTATATTATAGGTCTAGTTCCTATAGGTATATTATAGGTCGAGTTCCTATAGGTCTAGTTCCTATAGGTCTAGTTCCTATTGGTATATTATAGGTCTAGTTCCTATAGGTATATTATAGGTCTAGTTCCTATTGTTATATTATAGGTCTAGTTCCTATAAGTATATTATAGGTCTAGTTCCTATAGGTATATTATAGGTCTAGTTCCTATAGGTATATTATAGGTCTAGTTCCTATTGGTCTAGTTCCTATTGGTATATTATAGGTCGAGTTCCTATAGGTATATTATAGGTCTAGTTCCTATTGGTCTTATTTCTCTCTTTCCTCCAATGACGTAGATCTCTCCGCTGAGAGCTGCTGATGTGTGGTTAGTCCGGGGCCGGAGCATGGGAGCCACCGTCACCCACCGCCCCTCTCTGGTGATGTACTTCCAGGTCTCTGTGGTCGACCAGGTGTTGGATTGGGAACCCCTCGAGCCCCCTAAGAAGAGTGAGTGAGTGAGTGAGTGAGAGAGAGAGAGAGAGAGAGAGAGAGAGAGAGAGAGAGAGAGAGAGAGAGAGAGAGAGAGAGAGAGAGAGAGAGAGAGAGAGAGAGAGAGAGAGAGAGAGAGAGAGAGAGAGAAAGAGAGGCACCATCAGATCATTGTCAATCCTCTATTCAGGACACTGAGGATACTGGATACATCAATTATATTGATCAAGTAAGCACCCAGCACAGTGCAACACTTGGAGGAAATCTGTAATTGCATGTATTTATTTGATGTATTTATGTATTTATTTGATGTATTTATGTATTTATTTGATGTATTTATTTTATGAATTCATGTATTTATTTTTTCTGATCAAGTGCCCTAAATAAAAGCCAACCAACCTGTGACATAAACGTCATTATTCAGAGAGACCACAGAGTATCCGTACTTGTTGTGGTTGGGGAAGACCGGCAGCTCATACCACTGCTCTGTAGAGAGAGACATGATAATGTTATTCACATCACAACATTAACATTATTTAGAGGGTCTTTGCTGGAGGGACACTAGCCTGTTACCAGATCTGTTTGTGCTGTCTTGTCAACTCCTATGGTCATTGGCACGTGACAATTTTGGCCAGACAGCACAAACAGATCAAGGAACCAGGTTATAGGGATACAGACGCTCTGAACACATGGGTGAGGAAGAGGAAGATGGGGAGGAAGGGGAAGATGGGGAGGAAGGGGAAGATGGGGAGGAAGGGTAAGATGGGGAGGAAGGGGAAGATGAGGAGGAAGAGGAAGATGGGGAGGAAGGGGAAGATGGGGGAGGAAGGGGAAGATGGGGAGGAAGGGGAAGATGGGTGAGGAAGAGGAAGATGGGGAGGAAGAGGAAGATGGGTGAGGAAGAGGAAGATGGGGAGGAAGGGGAAGATGGGTGAGGAAGAGGAAGATGGGGAGGAAGAGGAAGATGGGTGAGGAAGAGGAAGATGGGGAGGAAGAGGAAGATGGGGAGGAAGGGGAAGATGGGGAGGAAGGGAAAGATGGGGAGGAAGGGGAAGATGGGAAGGAAGAGGAAGATGGGGAGGAAGGGGAAGATGAGGAGGAAGGGGAAAATGAGGAGGAAGGGGAAGATGAGGAGGAAGGGGAACGTTACGTGTCTTAGGGTTGTAGAAGCCGCAGTTCCCGGGCAGCAGCCTGGGGTCTCTGTCTTCATCATCCTCGTCATCTTCGTCATCTGAGTCGTCCAGCGAGCGGCCTCCCATCACGAATAACACCTCCTGCAGGTTAGGTTGGGGACTCGGGCTGCCGCTCTGGACCACGTCTCCTGGCTTCACGTCCATTTTCTACACAAAGACAGTGATTTGGAAATGTTGGGATATATGGAAGTTCTCTCTGCACTGATAAAACTCAAGGTTTCCCAGACACAGAACAAGTCTCGCCCTGGAATGAACTCAATGTAGAACCTTCGTTGAAAGTGCTTTTGAGTCAAGGACTAGGCTTTTTGGTGGCTGGTTAAACCTGACCATTAAGTATAAAAGACTAAAACATTGGTACTTTATTATCTTGTTTTCATATACCTCTCTGCAGACCATCTCCACTGCCTCCACACAGCTGGGAGAGGCTAGGACCAGGCTATCCTTCATTAGGGTGTTCGTGAGGTAGTCAGGAGGCAGGAGGGCCAGGCGGGTCAGCCCCAGAAGCTCCGGGAGGTGGGGGAGTCGGGACTCCTGGTGGTGCCTCACCCAGGCCAGTGCTGCCTCCACACGGGTACACTCTGTCCTGGTCTGCAGCCTCTCGTTGGACAGACACGCCACTAACCTCTCCTTCTCCAGCAGAGGGAACTCCTCCCAGCGCTGCACGGCCTCGAAGTTCTCCAGGAGGAATCCCCAGGCCTTTGCTACCACCTCGGGACAGCCGTGGACCTCCCCAAACGCCAGGATGCCCAGGCAGTTGGTGGCATCAATCTGGTGCTGGAGATAACGGCTGCACACGGTCCGGACCGCCTGGAACTGTAGCTGGCTGGACGTGCGTATCAGGCCTTCCACGTTCCCCTGGTTGATGGTGAGTTTCCCTGTGTAGCAGAAGTCTAGAAGTGAAGCCATGATGTCAGGGTCCACGCCGTGCAGCTCCACCCGGGCCGCGATGCTCTCCACAAAATCCCCGGAGAACATGGAGTGGAAGTAGACGCTGCAGAGAGCCAGGACGGCCCGGTGGCAGGGGAAGTCGCGGCCGCCCGCGGCCAGGGTCACGTCCACTAGTTTGGGGTTGCAGCAGAGGGAGCGCAGCCCCTCCAGGATGCTCTGGGGGTGGGAGGCCAGGCAGAAGTCCAGGTCGTCCACGTTACGCACCATGGTGACCACGCCCCTTCTTCACCTTTACCCTTCTGACCACTAATCTCTTAATCCGTTCAGAACTGGCCAACAGCTGCGGTCAATGTTTACCTACAAGAGGAGAGATGAGGGATGAGAATTCTCGGACAAAACTTAATCTTCAGGGTCCGTATCCACAAAGAACGTCTCTGAGGAAGAATGCTGATCTAGGATCAGGTTCCCCCTCTCATTCATTATGATTTTAAAAGGCAAAACTGCACTCCTACTCAGAGATGCTTTGTGAATACGGACCCAGGATGACAACTACAGTGTTAGTAAGCAGGTGGCCTGAGAGAGGTCATCCAAGTTCAGTACAGTAAAATGGCTAGAATACACGTCATGTTTATTCACATAGCAATATGAATCATGTTATAGAACACTTACAACAACCACAGCTTGGAACACAGGTGCTTGCAAAAGGCTGTTTATCTGTCACATTCATAATAACAACTTGTTACTTTGAAGCTGATTTTCTACCCCTAGAGCGCTGATAAAATGTGTTTACAAGAGAAAGAACAAGAGAAAATAATGAAAAAAAAAGGAAAATACACCAAGTAATTTAGAAATAATGAAACATTTATACAGGATCTTTTATCCACCGACTAAAAGATCCAGAACCTCCCAAATCTTCTGAAAAGCCCCTCCAGCATAAACTAGCTGGCTGGGAAGGGCTCATCAGGACCACTGACTGAACTGACTGAACGCAATCCAGTCCTCTCCACTGGACCCTCAGCTGCACAATATACGTCATCAGTTTGGGCACCAGGCATGTCTGTATAGCCTCCCCCACAGAGAACAGGCTACTCAGGCGAAGTAAGATCAAAGTTAGATCAAGCTGAAGCATTGTCTGCAAGATCACATAATGATCACAGTATTCTACATAACAAAACCGATTATAGTTGCATAGTATAACGTTACAAAAACACCACTGCACGCGACTAGGCATGTTTTCCAGCGGCAGGGACTGGGAAACTAGCCAGGATCAAGGCGGAAGATTAACTGAGAAAAGTACAGAGAGATCCTTGATGAAAACCTGCTCCAGAGCGCTCAGGACAACAGACTGGGGCAAAGGTCCACCTTCCAATAGGACAACGACCCTAAGCACACAGCCAAGACAAGGAAGGATTGGCTTCGGGACAAGTCTCTGAATGTCCTTGAGTGGCCCAGCCAGAGCCCGGACTTGAACCCGATCGAACATCTCTGGAGAGACCTGAAAAATAGCTGTGCAGCGATGCTTCCCATCCAACCTGACAGAGCTTGAGAGGATCTGCTGAGAGGAATGGGAGAAACTCCCCAAATACAGGTGTGCCAAGCTTGTAGCGTCATACACAAGAAGACTTTGAGGCTGTAATCGCTGCCAAAGGTGCTTCAACAAAGTACTGAGTAAAGGGTCTGAATACTTATGTAAATGTGATATTTCCGGGGTTTTTTGTTGTTGAAATTTGCAAAGATTTCTGCAAATCTGTTTTTGCTTAGTCATTACACTCAGTCATATTTAGTAGAATAATGAATGGATTGCCAATATTTTGGCACGTCAACTTTTAGGTTAGGAAAGTTAATAAATGAAACCACCTAAATATACTCACATTCACTGAACATTTAGTATTTGAAACTCAAACATTCATTTCCCAACTGCTTTTTCTATAATTCTACAGGCTCTTCATCCTTCTCCAAACCTTATAGTCCAATGCATCCAACATTTTGCCATGGGATTGGGCAGCTGCTATTGGAGAACTCATCCGGTTTAGAACTATTATTGTGCTATTATGTGTGTTTTTTCGCATTATTTGTAATTTATTCTGTACATAATGTTTCTGCCACCATCTCTTATGACCAAAAATTACTTCTGGATATCAGGACAGCGATTACTCACCTCGTATTGGAAGAAGATTTTTTCTTCAACGAGTCAGACGCGAAGGATATTCTACAGACACCCGAAAAGGCCCAAATCCCTGTCATTCGCATAAGAAAGAGACAGAGATATCGTGGACGTAGATCGGGGAGCCTTGTAAGGATCAGACGGCGAGCGAGTAATCTGCCTCTTCCATCAATCCTATTAGCCAACGTACAATAATTGGAAAACAAAATGGACGACCTAAGATCAAGAATATCCTACCAATGGGACATTAAAAAGCGAGTCATGTCTGAACGACGACATAGATAACACACAACTGGCAGGATATACGATACATCGGCAGGAGAGAACAGCTGACTCTGGTAAGACAAGGGTGGCGGTTTGTGTATATTTGTAAACAACAGCTGGTGCACAAAATCTAATACTAAGGAAGTCTCGAAGTTTTGCTCGCCTAAGGTAGAGTATCTCATGATAAGCTGTAGACCACACTATTTACCAAGAGAGTTTTCTTTTATATTTTTCGCAGCTGACTATTTACCACCACAAACCGATGCTGGCACTAAGATTGCACTCAGTGAGCTGTATAAGGCCATAAGCAAACAGGAAAATGCTCATCCAGAGGCAGCGCTCCTAGTGGCCAGGAACTTTAATGAAGGGAAACTTAAATCCGTTTTACCTAATTTCTTCCAACATGTTAAATGTGCAACCATGAGAAAAAAAAACTCTAGACCACCTTTACTCCACACACAGAGACGCGTACAAAGCTCTCCCTCGCCACCATTTGGCAAATCTGACCATAACTCTATCCTCCTGATTCCTGCTTATAAGCAAAAACTAAAGCAGGAAGCACCAGTGACTTGGTTAATAAGGAAGTGGTCAGATGACGCAGATGCTAAGCTACAGGACTGTTTTGCTAGCACAGACTGGAACATGTTCCGGGATTCTTCAGATAGCATTGAGGAGTACACCACATCAGTCACTGGCTTCATCAATAAGTGCATCGATGATGTCGTCCCCACAGTGACCGTACGTACATACCCCAACCAGAAGCCATGGATTACAGGATACATCCGCACTGAGCTAAAGGGTAGAGCTGCCGCTTTCAAGGAGCGGGACTCTAACCCGGATGCTTATAAGAAATCTCGCTATGCCCTCCGACAACCATCAAACAGGCAAAGAGCCAATACAGGACTAAGATTGAATCGTACTATACCGGCTCTGACGCTCGTTGGATGTGGCAGGGCATGAAAACCATTACAGACAACAAAGGGAAGCACAGCCGCGAGCTGCCCAGTGACACAAGACTTCCAAACGAGCTAAACCACTTCTATGCTCGCTTTGAGGCAAGCAACACTGAAGCATGCATGAGAGCACCAGCTGTTCCGGATGACTATGTGATCACGCTCTCCGTAGCTGATGTGAGTAAGACTTTTAAGCAGGTCAACATTCACAAGGCCGCAGGACCAGACGGATTACCATGATGTGTACTCCGAGCATGTGCTGACCAACTGGCAAGTGTCTTCACTGACATTTTCAACATGTCCCTGACTGAGTCTGTAATACCAACATGTTTCAAGCAGACCACCATAGTCCCCGTGCCCAAGGACTCTAAGATAACCTGCCTAAATGACTACTGACCCGTAGCACTGACATCTGTAGCATGAAGTGCTTTGAAAGGCTGGTCATGGCTCATATCAACACCATTATCCCAGAAACCCTAGACCCACTCTAATTTGCATACCGCCCCAACAGATCCACAGATGATGCAATCTCTATTGCACTCCGCACTGCCCTTTCCCACCTGGACAAGAGGAACACCTACGTGAGAATGCTATTCATTGACTACAGCTCAGCATTCAACACCATAGTGCCCTCAAAGCTCATCACTAAGCTAAGGATCCTGGGACTAAACACCTCCCTCTGCAACTGGATCCTGGACTTCCTGATGGGCCGCCCCCAGGTGGTAAGGGTAGGTAACAACACATCTGCCACACTGATCCTCAACACGGGGGCCCCTCAGGGGTGTGTGCTCAGTCCCCTCCTGTACTCCCTGTTCACCCATGACTGCATGGCCAGGCATGACTCCAACACCATCATTAAGTTTGCCAACGACACAACAGTGGTAGGCCTGATCACCGACAACGATGAGACAGCCTATAGGGAGGAGGTCAGAGACCTGGCCGTGTGGTGCCAGGATAACAACCTCTCCCTCAACGTGACCAAGATAAAGGAGATGATTGTGGACTACAGGAAAAAAAAGAGGACTGACAACGCCCCCATTCTCATCGACGGGGCTGTAGTGGAACAGGTTGAGATCTTCAAGTTCCTTGGTGTCCACATCACCAACGAACTATCATGGTCCAAACACACCAAGACAGTTGTGAAGAGGGCACGACAAAGCCTAGGAGACTGAAAAGATTTGGAATGGGTCCTCAGATCCTCAAAAAGTTCTACAGCTGCACCATCGAGAGCATCCTGACTGGTTGCATCACCGCCTGGTATGGCAACTGCTCGGCCTCCGACCGCAAGGCACTACAGAGGGTAGTGCGTACGGCCCAGTACATCACTAGGGCCAAGCTTCCTGCCATCCAGGACCTCTATACCAGGCGGTGTCAGAGGAAGGCCCTCAAAATTGTCAAAGACTCCAGCCACCCTAGTCATAGACTGTTCTCTCTGCTACCGCACGGCAAGCGGTACCGGAGTGCCAAGTCTAGGTCCAAAAGACTTCTCAACAGCTTCTACCCCCAAGCCATAAGACTCCTGAACAGCTAATCATGGATACCTGGACTATTTGCACTGCCCCCCCATCTTTTTACGCAGCTGCTACTTTGTTAATTATTTATGCATAGTCACTTTAACTCTACCCACATGTACAAATTACTTCAACTACCTCAACTAGCCGGTGCCCCCGCACATTGACTCTGCACCGGTACCCCACTGTATATATATAGCCTCCCTACTGTTATTTTATTTTACTTCTGCTCTTTTTTTCTCAACACTTTTTGGTTTTATTCTACTTTTTTATAAAAAAAGAAATGCACTGTTGGTTAAGGGCTGTAAGTAAGCATTTCACTGTAATGTCTGCACCTGTTGTATTCGGCGCATGTGGCCAACATAATTTGATTTGATTTGATTTGATTTGAAAGCCAGCTAGCTAACAAACAGGCAAATAAAGGTAGCTAACCAATAAATGTGCTTCTGTTTTGATTAACTAGGTAGCTAGCTAGATAGAAGCGCTAACTAGTTAGCTAACGTAACGCTATACCAGTCAGATGAGAGCTAACATTGGCTAGGTAGCTAACCAACAAACAAGGAAAGCTAGCTAGCTATATTTTGCCAAGTAAGGTTTTTTTTATATAAGGCTGAAGTCATCATGTGTAAACTGGTGATCTAGACACTTGTATGTAATGGGAGAGTAATCAAATATGCACAAATAAGATAGAGAACGTCCTTGGCTCCTATGATAGCCAGTTAACGTTAAATATAATAATAATATGCCAGTTAACGTTAACTAGCTAGGCAACGTTAGCCAAAGTAAGACTGTAACGTTAGCTAACTTGTATTGCCAGTTCATGCACGACAAAATATCATATTTTCTTACACAAAACATAGCTAACTGAACAAAAATATAAACGCAACATGTAAAGTGTTGGTCCCATGTTTCATGAGCTGAATAAAAAATATCCCAGAAATGTTCCATAAGCACAAAAAAGCTAATTTATCTAAAATGTTGTGCACAAATTTGTTTACATCGCTGTTAGTCAGCATTTCACCTTTTCCAAGATAATCCATCGACCTGACAGGTGTGACATATCAAGAAGCTGATTAAACAGCATGATCATTATGCAGGTGCCCCTTGTGCTGGGGACAATAAAAGGCGGTTTTGTCTCACAACACAATGCCACAGATGTCTCAAGTTTGAGGGAGTGTGCAATTGGGATGCTGACTGTAGGAATGTCCACCAGAGCTCTTGTCAGATAATTTCATGTTCATTTCTCTACCATAAGCTGCTTCCAACGTCGTTTTAGAGAATTTGGCAGTACGTCCAACCAGCCTCACAACCGCAAACCATGTGTAATCATGCCACCCCAGGACCTCCACATCTGGCTTCTTCACCTGCGAGATCATCTGAGACCAGCCACCCAGAGAGCTGATGAAACTGAAGAGTATTTATGTCTGTAATAAAGAGCTTTTGTGGGGAAAAACACATGATTGTTTACTTTACTTTTATTGCTGTGTTATAAACTGAATGCTGATTGGCTGAAAGCTGAATTGCATGGTATATCAGACAGTATACCACGGGTATGACAAAACATGTATTTTTACTGTTCTAATTACGTTTTTAACCTGTTTATAATAGCAATTAGGCACCTCAGGGGTTTGTGGTATATGGCCAATATACCACAGCTAAGGGTCGATGAACATTCTGAAAATAAATTGTTTTTGTCAATTGTGTGGTCAAGCCAGTCCTCCATGAAAGCAATTTCGTTTGTCCTTCTCTTAATGCCAAGAGTGTGCAAAGCTGTCATCAAGGCAAAGGGTGGCTATTTGAAGAATCTCAAATATAAAATATGTTTTGATTTGTTTAACACGTTTTTTGGTTACTACATGATTCCATGTGTGTTATTTCATAGTTTTGATGTCTTCACTATTATTCTACAATGTAGAAAATAGTAAAAATAAAGAAAAACCCTTGAATGAGTAGGTGTTCTATAACTTTTGACCGGTAGTGTATATATGCTTTACTTGATAACAGATGTCACCAGCTGCCTACTACCTTAGAAACGGATAATGTGATTGGCAGATGTGATCAGCAGAGATAGTACTATGGATAGTACACAAGTTTTGATTGGTTTACAGTTTAGTACACTGCGGCGTTCGCCCGTGCAGCTAGCAAACATAAAAGTAATAATTGACATTGCCAACAAACAGAAATGTGTTCAGAATAAATAAATATACACAATACGTAAAAACCAGCTCCTCCCTCGAACGGAGATCGATCATCTGGAAAACTAAAGCAGACAGCTGCCTGTTTGTTAACTCAATCTGCTCAAAAATTCACTCACTGTACATCATTCAAAACAACACTGTACATCATTCAAAACAACCCTGTACATCATTCAAAACAACACTGTACATCATTCAAAACAACACTGTACATCATTCAAAACAACACTTGTACATCATTCAAAACAACACTGTACATCATTCAAAACAACACTGTACATCATTCAAAACAACACTTGTACATCATTCAAAACAACACTGTAGGCTACTTCAAAACAACACTGTATAACTCAAGATCTAAGTGCATATTGAGATGGGTGAAACTTAAAGAATTATAATTCACGATTGAATGCAGTGCTTTTTGTCTTACAGTAACGTTGTGCTATTGTATTCGGTTCTGTTATGTAGAATACTGTGATCATTATGTGAGATCTTGCAGACGTTGATTCAGTTTGATCTAACTGTATTAAACAAGCACCATTGGCCTGAGTAGCCTGTTCTCTATAGACAATATACACATACGCAGAAAGTGATCCGCACATGCCCAGAATCTTCGGGAAGCTTCGGATATTTTAGTCGTTGGATTAAAGACCCCGAAAAAGTTGGATCAGCAGCCAAGTACCAATTTATGATACAAAATAGTTTCTGAGCTTTTACGCCTAGGCCTCATGCACAATTTAATGTAGAGTCATGCAGTGAAAACTTTATATAGTACGTGGGATTTCACAATATTTCCTTCGTATCCTAGGAGAGTTGACATGAAATGTTTTTTTTAAAAAATAAAAGTCAAACATTGCTGTCTTACCAAGTCACAGAGCTATCTGTATCCCATGCTCCATCCGGCCCGCGGTAAATTACATTTCCTATCTTCAAAACAAACACTGTAACAGAGAAAAGAAATGACAGACTTACCAGAGAGAGAAACCAAGGGAGTAATTGCTCATATTTCCTGTAAATGGAGCGTGTGGTTAAGTGACCGGCTAGATGGAACAACATGTAATTGGCAGTGTGGAGGACGACTGCTGGAGCCAAGTCATTGGGGCATAATGCTGCGGCCAAACGGCACCCTATTCCCTATGTAGTGCACTATTTTTTGACCAGTCCTATGGGGGCTAGGGTCCCATTCAGGCAGCAGCTGCTGGTCTTTCAGAGGGCTATTTTTAGGACGGCCAGAGACTCGGGACTAAAGTCAGATTCCAAACAGCGTGGTGGGTTTCAACACACTCCACACCTGCTGTTAAAGGGACACACACACACACACACACACACACACACACACACACACACACACACACACACACACACACACACACACACACACACACACACACACACACACACACACACACACACACACACACACACACACACACACACACACACACACACACACACACACACACACAGACAGGCAAGCATACTCACACTCTCTCTCGCTCTCTCTTTCTCAGCCCCCCCCTTACTCTCTCCATTCTCAGGAGAATTAGAAGATGGTTAATGAGATACTGTAATTGAAATAACAACTGCTTGTCAAGGAGTAAGACAGTTTCATTCATTACGTTACAGTGGCTCCATGATCAAATAAAATGTTATTTGTCACATACACGTGTTTAGCAGATGTTATAGCGGGTGTGGCGAAATGCTTGTGCTTCTAGCTCCGACAGTGCAGTAATATCTAACAATTACACAACATATACCCAATACACACAAAACTAGTAAGGAATGGGATTTAAGAATATATACATATATGGACAAGCAATGACAGAGCGGCATGGACTAAGATACAGTAGAATATTATAGAATAGAATGCAGTATATACATATGAGATGAGTAGTGCAAGATATGGAAACATTATTAAAGTGACTAGTGTTCCATTTCTTAAAGTGGCCAGTGATTTCAATAGGCAGCAGCAGCCTCTAATGTGCTAGTGATGGCTATTTAACAGTCTGATGGCCTTGAGATAGAAGCTGTTTTTCATTCTCTCGGTCCCAGCTTACATTTCCTATCTTCAAACAAACACTGTAACAGAGAAAAGAAATGACAGACTTACAAGAGAGAGAAACCAAGGGAGTAATTACTCATATTTCCGGTAAATGGAGCGTGTGGTTAAGAGACCGGGTAGATAGAACAACATGTAATTGGCAGTGTGGAGGACGACTGCCATGTCACCGGGGTTAACACCCCTACTCTTACAATAAGTGCCATGGGATTTTTTTAATGAACACAGAGATACAGCAGACCCGGTGCTGTGGGGTTAGAGAAGTGAGAGGCTAATACTTGGCACTGTGTTATAAAATGATGGTACAAGGTCACTCTTCGTGGTAACAGTAATGATACCGAGCGTCTTACAGTGGTGAGTGATGAAGAAAGAAACCTATAATAATTCATTAATAATTTATTTGGATTTATATAACGCTTTTCTACCAACTGAGGTAAGTCAAAGTGCTTTACATAGTAGGGGGAAACTCACCTCACCCACCCTCAATGTGTAGCACCCACCTGGGTGATGCCGACCTGGGTGATGCCCTGCCTGGGTGATGCCTACCTGGGTGATGCCCACCTGGGTGATGCCGACCTGGGTGATGCCCGGCGGCCATTTCTGTGCCAGAACACTCACCACACATCAGCTATCAGGTGGAGAGGTGAGGAGTGATATATGTCCATTAGGAATGAGGGGGATGATTAGGTGGCCATGATGGAATGGGGCCAGGTTGGGAGTTTAGCCAGGACACCGGGGTTAACTCCCCTACTCTTACAATATGTGCCATGGGATTTTTTTATGAACACAGAGAGTCAGGACACCCGTTTAACGTCCCATCCGAAAGACAGCACCCTACCCAGGGCAATGTCCCTTTCACTGCCCTGGGGATTTGGGATTTCCTTAGAACAGATGGAAGAGTGCCGCCTACTGGCCCTCCAACTTCCAGCAGAGTCTGGTCTCCGATCCAGGGGACCGACAGGACCGACCCTGCTTAGCTTCAGAGGCAAGCCAGCAGTGGGATGCAGGGTGGTTTACTGCTATGATATTGACAGTAAAGGCTCTACTCAAAAGAAATCACATGACGCTGTCCTTTAAGTTCATATATTGTAATAATGTTATAGCTTGTACTATGCATCTGACTACCAGTTTCTGAGATTGGAAAGTTTACTGTAGGCCTGCCTATTGGTTTCTCTTTAAATAATAAGCTCTGTAACAACTATTCACAAAGAACACAAAAGTATTCACACTCAGAATAAAACACGTTATAGTAGGGCCTCTCGAGTGGAGCAGCAGTCTAACACACTGCATCGCAGTGCATAAGGAGTCACTACAGACCCGGGTTCGATCCCAGGCTGTGTCACAACCGGCTGTGACCGGGAGTCCCATAGCGTCGTCCGAGTTAGGGGACGGTTTGGCCGGAGGGAATTTACGTGGCTCATTGCAATCTTGTGGCGGGCAGGCTGTCATCAGTTGAACATGTTTCCTCTGACACATTGGTGCAGCTGGCTTCCGGGTTAAGTGGGCGGGTGTTAAGGAGCGTGGTTTGGCAGGTCATGTTTCGGAGGACGCATATTTCAACCTTCGCTGAGCCCGTTGGGGAGTTGAAGTGATGAGACAAGATCTTAATTGAAGAAGGGGGTAAAAAACATTAGAGTACACCCATACCTCACTATAACTTGATGTCAGCAGGCATTGATCAGAGCCCCTTCATCTGGCTGGTGTTGGGGTCTGGACGATGGCAGTTCAGACTGAGTAGTTGACATGTTCCAAAAGAACTTGACCTTAATGTCCTCGAAGCCATCCTTCCACTCACGGTTCCCAGCCTCGATGTCCATCATGACGGCCTTGTGGAACTCCCGGACGGCAGGTGTCTCATCTTCCTCTTGTCCGCTTGGAGTTCGAGTTCCAGGATGTGGAAGTACCCCAGCATGAAGAGGTCAAGGGTCAGGATGTTGTAGTCCACTGTCACCCTGTTCACCTTGGAGAGGAATCAGAATCAGAATTACAATCAGAACAAGAATCAACAAATGGATTAGAAGTGCAGAAAGACCTTGGGGAGAAACTGATCGGGGGAGTATGACGCCTGCTGCCGGTGGAGATGACGAATCTGAACACTGGAGATCATGCTCCTCCAATCACCAATCATCTTGTTGACGACATTCCTGTGTTTAAAGAAGTGTCCCAGAGGCATCGGAGATCCCCTACGGAGTCCACTCCCATCTGTTCCCCCAGGTTTACCACCAGCCTCATCCACACTGGATCTCCTCTCTGCCTCTCTGGTCTTCAGAGTCACCGTGTAGGCTGAATTCTTCCAGTGGCCCAAGAACAGCACCATGATACGTTCCTTCCGTAGACTGATGGTTTCCCTAACATCTGTCATGTTCTCGTCATAGTGTATGTCTGAGTCGCTGTTATGGTCGGCTTCGTCTCTTTGGGCTGTTCCTGTGTTATGACGAGTACTGAGGATACGAAGAGGCAGGACGCAGACGCAGGAATCAACAATGTAAAGGTTTTACTTAACACTGAGCAAGAGAACAACAAAGAGCGAGTACACGACATGACATTAACAATCACACACAACACAACACTGAACAGTCCAGGTCTATATAGGGGTGGTGATGAGATGATGAGGTGCAGGTGCGCTGGGAGGTGATTAGGGTGCGTTGGGTTTCCATTCCGGTGTTGCCGAGGTGGTGCGGCTCAGACCGGTGTCTCAGTAGACCGGCGAATCAGAGCGCCGGAGGGGAGCAATGTGAGGAGACGTGACATGTGTTCCTCTGACCTTTAACCTCTAACCCCAGACCTTCCTCCTGTATGGCTGACATCGCGTTGACCTCTTCTTCTGTTTTTTTTCTCCGTGACCTTCAAAGTTGGACTTCAGATTCCGGACAGAAACCCCAAACTGGTGGGTCTCTTACTCTATCTTCTCCCCCCGGGTTGAAGTCGATGTATCTGGGAGAACACCGTGGACAACTCTGTGTTGAGGATCTTCGAGTACGGCCCGTCTGCCAGGTTGGCCATCAGCATGCACATGTTGCACCACAACGGCACAGGGATCTGACTAATAATAATAATAATAATAATAACAAAACGTTTAGTTAGCGCCCTTCAAGATACCCAAGTAAACCACCAAGGGAATCAGTTTATCAATAGGAAATGTAGCTTAAAAGGCACATAGTTTAACATCACCAGAGACTCCTGGTTGAGGTTTCTGAACCGTGAGCTGGCTGTGATGTTGACGATGGGGAGCTGGCAGGATGGTCCTGAGCTCCTCAGCCAGACGGGCTAGCTCTGTCTCATAGCCCTCACAGTTCTTCTGGTTGGACACGCTCTGAATCTGCTTCTCCGGGTGGATCAGGTCGTCCTCGGTCAGCAGCTCTCCAGACAGGCCCGGGATAGCGTTGTGGGCCGGGGTCCCATTCTCCTACAGAGGTGGAGGAGACACAGCACAGAGGTTTTAATATACAGTATATCACATGTCATGTCACCGACACACACACTCTGAGGGACAGTTTCTTGGACACAAAGTCCTGCCTGAGTGCATTAGTCCACGAGTAGGCTTAATCTGGGTCTGAGAAACAGTATTTATATATCCTGATTGATTTAGTGATACGAAAAACATGCCAGTCCTAGTGATGTGACCATATCATGGGATATCCAATCAGAGCGGTCATGTCTAGATGGGATACAGCTTTTGTCAAATTGACATCAAAAGTAGATTTATGAGGGCATTTTAGCTAAACCCAACTAACCTTAACCTAATTATCCTAACCTGCTACAATAATTATCCTAACCTGCTACAATAATTATCCTAACCTGCTGCGTAAGTTCTCTTAAAGCGGATACGATGAGTACATTTGGACAAAAGCTGTAACCATTCCGGCCGAAACCAATCAGAGCTGTGACCGTATTGGGATATCCAATCAGAGTGCCTCACATTCCTCCTCCGGTCTTCCTCGTCCAATAGCCTGGCCTGTGGCAGACCCGCCGTGACCCGTCTCTTCCACTCATCGATTGGCCGACCCCTGCTCGTCATGGGTGGGAAACCAGGTAGTCAGTGTCTGACAGGTTGGCCTCCTCCGTGGGCAGAACTACCGTCCTGTTCTGTTGGCGACCAAACAATTACAGCATCACCATCAGTATCAGCCAGGACGTTTCTATCAGAAGCCTCTACAGTTTTCCCTTCAGATGTTGCCACCATCTTACTCTGTTTAACACAAAGCAAGTTAACATGAATCAGTTATAACAGCTCGGTGTATTAGTCCAATATGGTGGATGAGCTGGAAGAGATGGGTCTCTCATGGGACAGGGGCAAAAGCATGTCGAAGAGATGGGTCTCTCATGGGACAGGGGAAAAGCTTGTCGAAGAGATGGGTCTCTCATGGGACAGGGCAAAAAGCTGTCGAAGAGATGGGTCTCTCATGGGACAGGGCGAAAGCTGTCGAAGAGACGGGTCTCTCATGGGACAGGGCCAAAAGCTGTCGAAGAGATGGGTCTCTCATGGGACAGGGGCAAAAAGCTGTCAAAGAGATGGGTCTCTCATGGGACAGGGCGAAAGCTGTCGAAGAGACGGGTCTCTCATGGGACAGGGCCAAAGCTGTTGAAGAGACGGGTCTCTCATGGGACAGGGCAAAAGCTGTCGAAGAGACGGGTCTCTCATGGGACAGGGCGAAAGCTGTCGAAGAGATGGGTCTCTCATGGGACAGGGCAAAAGCTGTCGAAGAGACGGGTCTCTCATGGGACAGGGCCAAAGCTGTTGAAGAGACGGGTCTCTCATGGGACAGGGCAAAAGCTGTCGAAGAGACGGGTCTCTCATGGGACAGGGGAAAAAGCTGTCGAAGAGATGGGTCTCTCATGGGATAGGGCAAAAGCCGTGGCCAAATACAGACTTCAGTGGCCAGAAGATTTTTGACGCCTTACAGTATGTCCCACACGAGACAGAGAACTAAGTAATTAAGTAAATAAGTAAGTAAGTAATTAAGTATGTAAGTAAGTAACTAAATAACTATCTAAGTAACTTAGTAAGTAAGTAAGTTACTAAGTAACAAAGTAACTACCTTAGTAAGTAAGTAAATAAGTAAGTAAGTAAGCAAGCAACTAAGTAAGTAGGTAGGCAAGTAACTAAGTCCCTAAGTAAATAAGCAAGCATTCAAGTAAGTAATTAAGTAAGCAACTAAGTAAGTCAGTAACTCAGTAACTATGTAAGTAAGCTGGTAGCTAAGTTTGTAAGTAACTAAGTAACTAAATAACTACTTAAGTAAATATGTAAGTTACTAAGTAAGTAACTAATTAAGTAAGTAAGCAAGTATGTAAGTAGGTGGAGTAAGTACGTAAGTAAGTAAGTAACTAACTAAGTAAGTTGTTAAGTAAGTGACTTGGTACATATGGAAGTAAGTAACTAAGTAAGTACAGAGCAATAGAGAGCAAGTTAACATTCATCAGTTCAAACAGCCTGGTGTATTAGTCTGTTCTAACAGTCTAAGAAGAGGAAAAGGAAATGTAATGTAAGGACATGCTGCGTGTTCTGCAGACGCTGAAGATTTCATTTCAGTGAGGAGCTTTTTGCCACCAAGCTGGATGTTTTTGGCCCGATCGACAGTTATAATGTCTTCAGAATGCTTGTTCTGACTGACCTCTCCTTCCAACGACAATGTGTGCCTCACCACTTTCTCACTCTGTGGAAGACAGGGCAATACTATACATCAATAGAACAGCTTGGTGTGTTGGTCCAAGAACACAAACAAAAATATATTGAGAAAGAGAATATGTATTTGGCCTTACTGCGTGTGTTGAAGCGGCTGAGGATTTCATTTCAGTGAGGAGCTTTTTGCCACCAAGCTGAACTTTAGTCAGATGGACAGTCATCACTTCTTCAGAAGGTTTGTTCTGACTGTGTCTCACCACCATTTTACTCTGTGGAAGACAAGGCAATACCGCACATCAGTTAAAACAACTTGGTCAAATAGACCTATAAGTCCAAGAACAGAAACATCTGAGAGTGAAGAGATATGGACTTACAGTGCTTGTTGAAGCTTGTGGAGACTTCATTTCACAGAATAGTTTTTTTGCCACCCAGCTGAACATTGGCGAGATCGACAGTCATCTCTTCCACCACTATCTTTTTTTTATTTTTTTTATTTTTTTTAAAGCAGACGCTCTTATCCAGAGCGACTTACAGGAGCAATTAGGGTTAAGTGCCTTGCTCAAGGGCACATTGACAGATTTTTCACCTAGTCGGCTCGGGGATTAGAACCAGCGACCTTTCGGTTACTGGCACAACGCTCTTAACCACTAAGCTACCTGCCGCCTGTAGAAGACAAAGAAAACAAACTATTTATCAGTATAACAGCCTGGTATATCATCCTAAAAACAGAAAGATAAATATCAAAGTAGGAGGTAATGTGATGATTAATGCCTGTGTTAGCTACTAGCTCTGATTGATTCAAATTAATCATCGACTTCATTTCTGTCAGGAGCCTTTTATCACAGAGGAGGTTGATTTTACCAGCCAGGAGGTTTTCGTCTGAAACCCTTGGTCATATCGACAGTTTTCACCTCCTTGCTGCTCTCAGTTAAAGTTTTCACCACTGAAATAAAACAGAGACAGCTGTGTTTGTTGTTGTGTGTTTGGATGAGAGCGTTGTCCTACTCGTGTTAACGCATGGCAACAACAGACACAAACGTCAATTCCAAACCTCGTAGGTTGACCAATGATTGAATTGAACCAATGGTGACATCAATTCCCCAAACCAACTATTACAGGAATATACTTGCTTGGTGAAAGAATTATGAATAAATAACTAAAAACAAAGTAGAAATACCACTGGTGTTATCCTCAACCGTTGATGCCACTTTAACATGTTGTACACTGGAGATGGAAGATGGTTGGGCTTGAGATGAGAAAGGAGGAGGTTTGGGGTTGAGGAGGTGCAGGGGGGGGGACCGTTTTGTCTCTGGTTGCTGGGTGGCAGAACAGAGCATTGATCAGGCCTTGTACTATATACTGCACAGTAGAAATAATGACTTATACGGCAAAAATCTGACCCATATCAAATACCTTTTTAAATCAACAGATGTCAATGTGCTTAACAGTATCATTGCTTATACCTCAAAGAGCAAGCAGAAGCACAAGGGACATGCAAATGGCCTAACAGGAAGCAATCCTGAGAGGAACCAGGCAGAGTGGAGGCCCATTAGGTATGTCAGCCAATCACCTTCAGGCTTTCCATTTTAATGTTGTTGTTATTGTGGAAGTAGTCCCAGAATAGGTCATGAAGGCGATGGCAGTGCCTCTTTACGGGGCCGACCCGTCACAGCCTGTCAACCCCTCGTCCTCCTCCACCGGACCTAGTTCTTCTATGGGCCGGTCTGCTGAAAATGGCTGGAAGTCGAGGACACAGAGAGAGAGAGAGAGAGAGAGAGAGAGAGAGAGAGAGAGAGAGAGAGAGAGACAGAGAGAGAGAGAGAGAGAGAGAGAGAGAGAGAGAGAGAGAGAGAGAGAGAGAGAGACAGAGAGACAGAGAGAGCGAGAGAGAGAGAGAGAGAGAGAGAGAGAGTGAGAGAGAGAGCGAGAGACAGAGAGTGAGAGAGAGAGAGAGAGAGAGAGAGAGAGAGAGAGAGAGAGAGAGAGCGAGAGACAGAGAGAGAGAGAGAGAGAGAGAGAGAGAGAGAGAGAGAGAGAGAGAGAGAGAGAGAGAGAGAGAGAGAGCGAGAGACAGAGAGTGAGAGACAGAGAGAGAGAGAGACAGAGAGAGAGAGAGAGAACACAGAGTGAAATACCTCTCAGGCCGCTTGGGGAGAGTGGAGCTCAACTACAATGAGTTCAGAACAGAACAGACAGAGGACAGGAAAGCAACAGGATGAGGAGGAGGAAGAAACAAACTTTGAATGTATTGGCAGGATTCCACACCCCCACGGGAAGGATGCAGGATGTATGGAAGCATTTAGATCCCCCCTAATGAACCTGTAATGTCCTAATGGAGGCCATGCAGAATGCAGATCAAATTCTGCTCTCCAAGGACAGGAGGGGGGGGGGGTCCCAAATGGCCCTATTCCCTATATAGTGCATTACTTTTTTTACCAGGGCCCCATGGGGCGCTAGTGTACTATAGGGAACAGGGTGCAATTTGGGACGCAGGTAACATCAAAGTAAAAGGCTGATACGCTGAGGTGGCCCCGACCATTTTTCTCTCTCACGCCACTTTGATGTGGAACAAGCACCAAATATGCTGTTACGTTGCTGCTTTCACTCTCGCTGCAGAGTTGACTTCCCAGCAGAGCTATAATGCATGAAGAGATAAACTGGGAGGGAGGCTGGGGTGTGTGTTTAATTAAAGCCAGTGGCCTGAGCGGTGCATTTGGTTTTCGTCGACAACTCCTCATAATCACCGGGCTTATGTGCTAACCCTATTGCATTAACCCTAGCCCTAACCCTATTGGTTAACCCTAGCCCTAACCCTATTGGTTAACCCTAGCCCTAATCCAAACACTATTGGTCAAATTAATTATATTAAAATATGTTTTATTGTCACATACACCAGATAGGTGCAGTGAAAAGTGTTGTTTTACAGGGTCAGCCATAATAGTATGGAGCTCCTGGAGCAAATTAGGGTTAAGTGCCTTGCTCAAGGGGAAAAACATCACATTTTACATTTTAGTCATTTAGCAGACGCTCTTATCCAGAGCGACTTACAGGAGCAATTAGGGTTAAGTGCCTTGCTCAAGGGCACATCGACAGATTTTCCACCTAGTCGGCTCTGGGATTAGAACCAGCGACCTTTCGGTTACTGGCACAACGCTCTCAACCACTAAGCTTCTTGGCTCAGGCATTCAAACCAGCAACCTCTCAGTTACTGGCCCAGTGCTCTAACCATTAGGCTAACCCTAACCCTATTGGTTAATAACACCAACCTTACTAACCCCAACCCTGATACCACTCTGCTCTCAGTTTCTAAGGCCACACAGACACTGACAGCATCCCAAATGGCCCCCTATTCCATATTTAGTGCACTACTTTTGACCAGGGCCCAATATGTACTACCACGAGATAGACAAACAAGACAGACATTGATGCACTAACCCCAGCCCTGATCCCACTCTGTTCTTGGTCTAGAAAGGCCACACAAAAGCTGACTGACAAAAACAGAGTTTATGGTATCAGCTACCTCACACTGTCACGTAGAACATAGACACACCAATCATCATCAGTAACCCCTTGGGGAAGAGAATGATGGGAGGAAAACAGAAGAGATTCCACGTTCATCGTAATATAAATGCGTCTCACATTAACGTAGAGCCAATTCAACAGAGCTGAGCCATTCAGTGTTGTATTAAGCAGCACGTGATGTTAAAGGAGGTACACCAGAGGTACTGTACATCATGTTAGCACTTGAAAAGTAGGTAGATTACATTTACATTGGCGCTATACCTTGAAGACAAATGCTTAGAATTGGTCAAAAGTGCTTTACAAGATACTGGCACTTATTACCCCAACCCTTATTACCCCAACCCTTATTACCCCAGCCCTTATTACCCCAGCCCTTATTACCCCAACCCTTATTACCCCAGCCCTTATTACCCTAACCATATTACCCCAACCCTTATTACCCCAACCCTTATTACCCCAACCCTTATTACCCCAGCCCTTATTACCCCAACCCTTATTACCCCAACCCTTATTACCCCAGCCCTTATTACCCCAGCCCTTATTACCCCAACCCTTATTACCCCAGCCCTTATTACCCCAACCCTTATTACCCCAGCCCTTATTACCCCAACCCTTATTATCCCAACCCTTATTACCCCAACCCTTATTACCGTTATTACGCCAACCCTTATTACCCCAACCCTTATTACCCCAACCCTTATTACCCCAACCCATATTACCCCAACCCTTATTACCCCAACCCTTATTACCCCAACCCTTATTACCCCAACCCTTATTACCGTTATTACGCCAACCCTTACTACCCCAACCCTTATTACTGTTATTACGCCAACCCTTATTACCCCAACCCTTATTACCCCAACCCTTATTACCCCAACCCATATTACCCCAACCCTTATTACCCCAACCCTTATTACCCCAACCCTTATTACCATTATTACCCCAACCCTTATTACCCCAGCCCTTATTACCATTATTATGCCAACCCTTATTACCCCAACCCATATTACCCCAGCCCTTATTACCCCAACCCTTATTATCCCAACCCTTATTACCCCAACCCTTATTACCGTTATTACGCCAACCCTTATTACCCCAGCCCTTATTACCATTATTATGCCAACCCTTATTACCCCAGCCCTTATTACCCCAGCCCTTATTACCCCAGCCCTTATTACCCCAACCCTTATTATCCCAACCCTTATTACCCCAACCCTTATTACCGTTATTACGCCAACCCTTATTACCCCAACCCTTATTACCCCAACCCTTATTACCCCAACCCATATTACCCCAACCCTTATTACCCCAACCCTTATTACCCCAACCCTTATTACCATTATTACCCCAACCCTTATTACCCCAACCCTTATTACCATTATTATGCCAACCCTTATTACCCCAAACCTTATTACCGTTATTACCCCAACCCTTATTACCCCAACCCTTATTACCGTTATTATGCCAACCCTTATTACCCCAACCCTTATTACCCCAACCCTTATTACCCCAACCCTTATTACCCCAACCCTTATTACCGTTATTACGCCAACCCTTATTACCCCAACCCTTATTACCCCAACCCTTATTACCGTTATTACGCCAACCCTTATTACCCCAACTCTTATTACCCCAACCCTTATTACCCCAACCCTTATTACGCCAACCCTTATTACCCCAACCCTTATTATCCCAACCCTTATTACCCCAGCCCTTGTTACCCCAACCCTTATTACCGTTATTACGCCAACACTTATTACCCCAACCCTTATTACCCCAACATGGGATACCATATACAGTGTCCTGTAACTATGAAATATATTATACTGAACAACAATATAAACGCAACATGCAACAATTTCAAAGATTTTACTGTGTTACAATTCATATAAGGAACTCAGTCAATTGAAATAAATTCATTAGGCCCTAATCTATGGATTTCACATGACTGGGCAGGGACGCAGCCATGAGCTAATCAGAATGAGTTTTTCCCCAAAAAAGGGCTTCATTACAGACAGAAATACTCCTCAGTTTCATCGGGTGGCTGGTCTCAGATGATCCCAGAGGTGAAGAAGCCAGATGTGGAGGTCCCAGGCTGGCGTGGTTACACGTGGTCTGCGGTTGCGAGGCCGGTTGGACGTACTGCCAAATTCTCTAAAACAACGTTGGAGGTGGCTTATGGTAGAGAAATGAACATTCAATTATCTGGCAACAGCTCTGGTGGACATTCCTGTACTCAGCATGCCAATTGCACGCTCCCTCAAAACTTGAGACATCTGTGGCATTGTGTTGTATGACAAAGCTGCACATTTTAGAGTGGCCTTTTATTGACCCCAGCACAAGGTGCACCTGTGTAATGATCATGTTGTTTAATCAGCTTCTTGATATGCCACAGCTGTCAGGTGGATGGATTATTTTGGCAAAGGAGAAAAGTTCACTAACAGGGATGTAAACAAATTTGTGCACAGAATTTGAGTGAAGTAAGCTTTTTGTGCATATGGAACATTTCTGGGATCTTTTCTTTCAGCTCATGAAACATGGGACCAACAATTTCCATGTTGCATTTATATGTTTGTTCAGTATACATTCCCAACATTCCCAACATTCCCAACATTCCCAACTACATTTATCTCAACTTTCATGCCACTCAACATTGCTACCATTACAAACTAAAACGGGCTTTTCCATCACCTTTGAAGGGCTAGGAGATTAAAATACAGATTATTTAGCAATGAGTCTACTAATCTTAAATACTTTGATATATAAGGTCAAAGTATATGGGATCCAACAGCAAGAAAGCTTCATGTAAATGAAAGGTTAAGGTTTAAGGTGATACATTGTAACATGGAATGTACACAGCAGATGTAAATTCTAAACATTCATATTCTGAATGTAAATACACATCTACCACACCTACTACACAGTGACATGCTGTACATTAAATCCAAGAACTGCCCCCTCAAATTACAGGATTGACGCTTTTGAATCTAATACCACCAACCACGCGGGGTCCAGCCCAAATCCAGCTGCTACTCATGAATACATAATACAGCTAACTGCAACGGGGTGACTAACGAATACTGGCAGAATCTCAACATTCAACAACAGATTGGTGTGCCTGTAAATTAAATTAAATCCAACCCTGTCTCATGAGAGATAAATTCAATGTCAAAGCACGAATCAATGTATTAGTCTCCTCTACACCCTCTTAAAGGTACAGAGTAATTTGGTGCAGTATTTAGCATCATTATCAGAATCTCACCATTCAAATCACAGCGTGTCCTTTTCATTCTGTCTAAACACCATGCTATCGTGCTGCAGACTAATCCCTCTGTCATCAATCAGGATCCCGTGTCTAGGCAGACCTACAGAGAAAACCACGGGTCATTCATTGCAACACATATGTTGTCGTTGGGTAGGAAAATCAACACCATATGGTTTGGAAATAAGTTAACCCGTCTGACCGTCCATTATGAGGACGTGACAGAATATGCCAATAGATTACTCCCAGCTAGCATGTAAAGTAGCCACCCAGCCAGCCAGCCAGGCAGTCAGTCAGTCAGTCAGTCAAACATTCAGCCAGGCAGCCAGGCAGTCAGTCAGTCAGTCAGTCAAACATTCAGCCAGTCAGTCAGCCAGTCAACCAGTCAAACATTCAGCCAGTCAGTCAGCCAGTCAGCCAGTCAAACATTCAGCCAGTCAGTCAGCCAGTCAAACATTCAGCCAGCCAGTCAACCAGTCAACCAGTCAAACATTCAGCCAGTCAGTCAGCCAGTCAAACATTCAGCCAGTCAGTCAGCCAGTCAACCAGTCAAACATTCAGCCAGTCAGTCAATCAGTCAGCCACCCAGCCAGCCAGTCAGTCAGCCAGTCAGCCAGTCAAACATTCAGCCAGTCAGTCAATCAGTCAACCAGTCAAACATTCAGCCAGTCAGTCAGCCAGTCAAACATTCAGCCAGTCAGTCAGCCAGTCAAACATTCAGCCAGTCAGTCAGCCAGTCAAACATTCAGCCAGTCAGTCAGCCAGTCAAACATTCAGCCAGTCAGTCAGCCAGTCAAACATTCAGCCAGTCAGTCAGCCAGTCAACCAGTCAAACATTCAGCCAGTCAGTCAATCAGTTAGCCACCCAGCCAGGCAGTCAGTCAGCCAGTCAAACATTCAGCCAGTCAGTCAGCCAGTCAACCAGTCAAACATTCAGCCAGTCAGTCAATCAATCAGCCGGTCAGCCAGGCAGCCACCCTCTAAATTGCCCCGAGTGCCGCCCTGCCAACCTCCACACTGCCCCGAGGGCCGCCCTGCCAACCTCCACACTGCCCCGAGGGCCACCATGCCAACCTCCACACTGCCCCGAGGGCCGCCCTGCCAACCTCCACACTGCCCCGAGGGCCGCCCTGCCAACCTCCACACTGCCCCGAGGGCCACCCTGCCAACCTCCACACTGCCCCGAGGGCCACCATGCCAACCTCCACACTGCCCCGAGGGCCGCCCTGCCAAGCTCATTGTAACTATGCAATAGACTAGAAACATGCGTGTGCTGCAGACTAGTTAAAGGCTGATTTGTAGTTCATATATACAGAAACTGAATTTAAAAAACAGCTCACTACACTTCCTATGCATCATGTAAATACTCTAAAACCGGTTCATCTCAATATCTAATTTCCTTCATCTGCATTGATCTGAGGGCAAAGGATAGGTGTAGTATTTCATCAAATGAGAGACTTAATTTCAACCAGTAGAGAATGTGAAACGCTTTATTGAAAGTTCATTATCCAAATGTTATAAATACAGAATACATGCATTATATTATAATTGTAATATTATAAATACAAGTTCAATCTGTACATCAATGCACATCTGGTGTCCATTTAAAAACAGAGGAAGAAAGAGGAGGTGGGGAGAGAGGTGTGAGAGAGAGGAGGTGGGGAGAGAGGTGTGAGAAAGAGGAGGTGGGGAGAGAGGTGTGAGAGAGAGGAGGTGGGGAGAGAGGTGTGAGAAAGAGGAGGTGGGGAGAGAGGTGTGAGAAAGAGGAGGTGGGGAGAGAGGGTGAGAAAGAGGAGGTGGGGAGAGAGGTGTGAGAAAGAGGAGGTGGGGAGAGAGGTGTGAGAAAGAGGAGGTGGGGAGAGAGGTGTGAGAAAGAGGAGGTGGGGAGAGAGGTGTGAGACAGAGGAGGTGGGGAGAGAGGTGTGAGAAAGAGGAGGTGGGGAGAGAGGTGTGAGAAAGAGGAGGTGGGGAGAGAGGTGTGAGAAAGAGGAGGTGGGGAGAGAGGTGAGAAAGAGGAGGTGGGGAGAGAGGTGTGAGAAAGAGGAGGTGGAGAGAGAGGTGTGAGAAAGAGGAGGTGGGGAGAGAGGTGTGAGAAAGAGGAGGTGGGGAGAGAGGTGTGAGAAAGAGGAGGTGGGGAGAGAGGTGTGAGAAAGAGGAGGTGTGGAGAGAATTGTGAGAGAGTAGAAGACAGAAAGGGAAAGAGGTAAGAACAGAGGAGCAGGGAAGAGAGCATATGATTGATGAATCACAGTGCTACCCTAATATTCTCTCAGGTCATCACAATTACATAATAGTGTCTCCTAACCAGCCTTGGGTCCCCAGTCGGCCCGAAGGTTATCTTAAGAGCGGGTGAGATGGCGATGACGGGACTGGGGGCTTGGCTTCCTCTCTCACATCAAAACATACCTGCAGACGAAAGACAGATGGAGAGAGAGAGAGAGAGCATGGTTAAGCCTTGTGGTTTTCTCTTTTCTTCTAACACTGTCAGTCATCATAATCATCAGGAGGTGAAATGCAAAACTGACCTTGGATCATTAACTCTGGGACTACTACATCTCTATCTGTTTTCCAATGTAAAGCATCTCTTTAATAATACTTCCTGTTGACCCGACCAAGTGACCTCTCACCTCTGATCATGATGTGCCCTCTATGTAGCCAGTAAAGATGCGGGAGGGGTCCACTAACACAGCTGATATAACCTAGAGGATTTAGGGAGAAGGGGAGGGGTCCACTAACACAGCTGATATAACCTAGAGGATTTAGGGAGAAGGGGAGGGGTCCACTAACACAGCTGATATAACCTAGAGGATTTAGGGAGAAGGGGAGGGGTCCAATAACACAGCTGATATAACCTAGAGGATTTAGGGAGAAGGGGAGGGGTCCACTAACACAGCTGATATAACCTAGAGGCTTTAGGGAGAAGGGGAGGGGTCCACTAACACAGCTGACATAACCTAGAGGCTTTAGGGAGAAGGGGAGTGGTCCACTAACACAGCTGATATAACCTAGAGGATTTAGGGAGAAGGGGAGGGGTCCACTAACACAGCTGATATAACCTAGAGGATTTAGGGAGAAGGGGAGGGGTCCTCTAACACCGCTGATATAACCTAGAGGATTTAGGGAGAAGGGGAGGGGTCCTCTAACACAGCTGATATAACCTAGAGGATTTAGGGAGAAGGGGAGGGGTCCTCTAACACCGCTGATATAACCTAGAGGATTTAGGGAGAAGGGGAGGGGTCCTCTAACACCGCTGATATAACCTAGAGGATTTAGGGAGAAGGGGAGGGGTCCTCTAACACAGCTGATATAACCTAGAGGATTTAGGGAGAAGGGGAGGGGTCCTCTAACACCGCTGATATAACCTAGAGGATTTAGGGAGAAGGGGAGGGGTCCACTAACACAGCTGATATAACCTAGAGGATTTAGGGAGAAGGGGAGGGGTCCTCTAACACAGCTGATAGAGGATTTAGGGAGAAGGGGAGGGGTCCTCTAACACAGCTGATATAACCTAGAGGATTTAGGGAGAAGGGGAGGGGTCCTCTAACACAGCTGATATAACCTAGAGGATTTAGGGAGAAGGGGAGGGGTCCACTAACACAGCTGATATAACCTAGAGGATTTAGGGAGAAGGGGAGGGGTCCTCTAACACAGCTGATATAACCTAGAGGATTTAGGGAGAAGGGGAGGGGTCCTCTAACAGCTGATAGAGGATTTAGGGAGAAGGGGAGGGGTCCTCTAACACAGCTGATAGAGGATTTAGGGAGAAGGGGAGGGGTCCTCTAACACAGCTGATATAACCTAGAGGATTTAGGGAGAAGGGAGGAGAGGGATGAAGTGAAGGAGAGAGATTGTTATTGAGAAAATCAGGTAGTTAAAGAGACGGTGTTCAACAGGAATCTGTGTGTGTGTGTGGTCTCACCTGGTGTCCACACTAAGTGGCTGCAGAGTATTTTATACTGAAAAAACATGCACAGACACAGGAGGACAAACAATGTAGCGTAGTTATATAAATAATGAAGTGTCTTACTATTCTCCATGGTTGGTCCTCATGCCTATTCTCTGAAGGTGGAAGGAGCCACAGTTGTACACCTGAGCCTGCTTACTGCACAACACAGTCCATCAATCAGATTGATACACGAGTGTGTAGGTGTGGGTTATAGGGTCTAATTGTTCAATATGGGTGACTCTTAAAAGAGCCTGTTTCATGTTTGTACAGACATCACCCTTACCTAAACAGCACCCTCGCCTAAGAAGAAGAAATCAAATGGAGCGAAACTGGGAATTGAATAACTGCAGTTGACATACAGTAGCTAAGTAAATGGAAGAATACTCTTATTGCAATGTGGATGGCTCTTAAAAGAGCTTTTGTTTGTGTATAGTGTAGTCTATGGTGTTGCCAGGGAACAGCATCCTCTTTGAAGCAGTAGGAGGTGAAGATCTCCTGCAATACGGATTGCCTCCCGTGCCTCCCGTTGTTGGCCCCCATCCTGGTAACGTCCTGCAGAGCAGCAGACCTCTCCTCTGGCACACGGCGGCGAGCTGCAGGTCCCCTCCTGGTCCTTGTGTCCATCCTCATGATAGTTATGCAGGACACAGGTAGCCTTCACACACAGGCCTGAATTCCCCCAGGAGGCAGTCCCAGTTGGCCCTGGTCACCCAACCTTGCAATGCCCTACACGGTAACTGTAGGCAATCGTTTTGTAGGGAATCTCCAGTTGCAGGGTATCTGTAGGAATATGGAAGATAATGTTCATTATTAGACTTTTTACATCACCAGGTCATTGTGGATTACTAAAGTATCATATCTCTTATAACAAATCATGATAACATTGGATAGATAGATGCATGTGCACACACACGTGCAGACGTAGCATGTGACAACAGCAGGATCATATCAAGGATAGCATCACAAATGAATACAATAAACACCAATTGAAGCTTGATGATGAGTTGATCATTTGAATCAGCTGTGTAGTGCTGAGGCAAAAAAATGTGCACCCCTTTGAGTCCCCAGGACCAGGACTGAGAACCACTGCTCTTCATTGGGACCTCTTCATCTGCAGACAGGCTTTCACTGCTCTCTGTGTCTGAGGAAAGAAAATATCAGACTTCATTATACTCAAATTAGACAACACTGACTACTGTGTTCCTGTTATCTCCGTCCTCAAGTCTAGGTACTGGAACTACACAAAATAACCTGCCCTATCTCCTAATAACCTGCCCTATCTCCTAATTACCTGCCCTATCTCCTAATAACCTGCCCTATCTCCTAATAACCTGCCCTATCTCCTAATAACCTGCCCTATCTCCTAATTACCTGCCCTATCTCCTAATAACCTGCCCTATCTCCTAATAACCTGCCCTATCTCCTAATAACCTGCCCTATCTCCTAATAACCTGCCCTATCCAGAATAGCCTGCCCTATCTCCTAATAACCTGCCCTATCCAGAATAGCCTGCCCTATCTCCTAATAACCTGCCCTATCCAGAATAGCCTGCCCTATCTCCTAATAACCTGCCCTATCCAGAATAGCCTGCCCTATCTCCTAATAACCTGCCCTATCCAGAATAGCCTGCCCTATCTCCTAATAACCTGCCCTATCCAGAATAGCCTGCCCTATCTCCTAATAACCTGCCCTATCCAGAATAGCCTGCCCTATCTCCCTAATAACCTGCCCTATCCAGAATAGCCTGCCCTATCTCCTAATAACCTGCCCTATCCAGAATAGCCTGCCCTATCTCCTAATAACCTGCCCTATCCAGAATAGCCTGCCCTATCTCCTAATAACCTGCCCTATCCAGAATAGCCTACTCTCTCACTTTGACAGTTGCTATCCTCTCACCCTCCTCCATGGCTGTTAGCTAGCTACCTACAAATGCAAGATAGCTAGCTAATATGGTGGTCCTCTGTAGCTCAATTGGTAGAGCATGGCGCTTGTAACGCCAGGGTAGTGGGTTCGATCCTCGGGACCACCCATACGTAAAAATGTATGCGCACATGACTGTAAGTCGCTTTGGATAAAAGCGTCTGCTAAATGGCATATTATATTATATTAATATGAAGTTAGGTAGCTGGTGATATTTCATTCACTTAGCTATAGACATTTTTACATTTACATTTTAGTCATTTAGCAGACGCTCTTATCCAGAGCGACTTACAGTTAGTGAATGCATACTTTTTTTTTTTTTTCATACTGCCCCCCCGTGGGAAACGAACCCACATCCCTGCCGGCCAAACCCTCCCCTACCTTGGACGACACTGGACCAATTGTGCGCCGCCCATGGGTCTCCCGGTCGCGGCCGGTTGCGACAGAGACTGGACTCGAACCAGGATCTCTAGTGGCACAGCTAGCACTGCGATGCAGTGCCTTAGACCAATGCGCCACTCGGGAGTAAGTAAGTAAGTACATTTCGACAGCAAAGTTGGGCAGCAAAGTTTGTTTTGTCACCAGAGCAGTTCAGAGCATATTACTATTTACCTGTGAATAAATTAATGAAATGGAGAATGGATGAAACTATTTACCCATTTAATAACCAGACCTTCAGCCAAACTTGCTGTGCTGAATTCTTGACGGACAATCGAATGTGCTGCTATATGCTGCCGGCACACCCACAAGCCAGCCACTCTGGGCGGCCGGAGCGGCACGCGGCAATTTACCGCGTACTAATGTATCCAGGGCATAAGACTGTCAAATCAGCTGGATAAGAGACACTATATCCTTTAACCAGCTAATGTGTTCAGATGCTTTTTACACTCTAGCTGGCCATTGAACCAGTCAACGAAGCAATCCAGCTGATCAGGATCTCTGTGCTATTAAAGGATGTCCATATACCATCTGAGGTGATGAGGTGATGAGGGGATGAGAGGTGATGAGAGGTGATGAGGGGATGAGATGATGAGGTCATGAGGTGATGAGAGGATGAGGTCATGAGGTCATGAGGTCATGAGGTGATGAGGTCATGAGGTGATGAGAGGTGATGAGG
>NC_059202.1:52424570-52432070 GCF_020615455.1 Coregonus clupeaformis | reverse complement strand
CAGAACTACTGTTGCAATGCCTTCAATTTCATGGAATTAAATATATAAACAGTTTAAATATATATGATATTGAAAATGATGACCATTTCCATCTGATTTTAAGTGCATTTGTTTCAGAACATTTAACTAAAGCCCATTCAAATCAAATCAAACGTTTGTCAAATGCGCAAAATACAACAGTGAAGTGCTTACTTATAAGCCCTTAACCAACAATGCAGTTTTAAGAAAAATAAGTGTTAAGTAATAATAATAAATAGATGTTGTGTACACTGCCCTATGTCTAGTGTACACTCCCCTATGTACAGTCTGAGGGACAATATGTAAACCGATACAGTATCTACTCTACACCCCTTGCATTGCGAGGAGGTCTGATGTATTTACATTTACATCATTTAGCAGACACTCTTATCCAGAGCGACTTACAGTTAGTGAGTGCATACATTCTTTTTTATTTTTCATACTGGCCACCCCGTGGGAATCGAACCCACAACCCTGGCGTTGCAAACGCCACGCTCTACCAACTGAGCTACATCCCTGCCAGCCATTCCCTCCCCTACCCTGGACCAATTGTGCACCGCCCCATGGGTCTCCTGGTCGGGGCCGGCCACGACAGAGCCTGGATTCCAACCAGGATCTCTAGTGGCACAGCTAGCACTGCGATGCAGTGCCTTAGACCCCTGCGCCACTCGGGAGGTCACGTGTATGTGTGTGTATAGTGATATTTCCGTCATGTCTCTGTATGCCATATAAACCGTATATATTTGGGGGTATTTGGAAATAGCCACAGGATGTTTTTTCAATACCGTCAATACCGTTGAAACTATTTATTTGAAGTTTTTTTTAATACATTTGAATATTTGCAGCTACTTTTTAAGTTAATACCTGCAGTCAATGTATTAGGAGATAAAGCAGATTGTATTCTTCATTTCACCGGTCACATAATTTTTCATTATGAAGCTTACATAATGACGAGAGACCGGAGCATTGTGAGTCACTTCCTGCTAATTTAGTAGCTAGTTATATAGCTAGCTAGCTAAGTAGTTAGCTTCTTGCAAAATCAAGCTTCTCTTGGTAACAGCAGAAAAACCCCTTCTGGATCAAAGATCCCTTCTATCTAATATTTGTTTTGTGCGTGTAGCAAACTGTGAGTAGCTTTTTTGAGTTACTTGTATAACTTTCTGAGCTGGGACGTCTGTCCTGCAAACAGTTTATGTCAGAGATTGTGTAAAATGTTCGCAATGCGCTCGTTAGCATTTAGCTATCATTCGCTATGGGATTTTACATCTACTTGTTAGCATTGCTAACCTTCGGATTACAGAGGCTCAGTGGGGTTTGAAAATAACGCCCCCTTGTGTTCAGTGCCGGTATTACTGGATATCCCCGTATGGCACAAGGTCGGTATGAAGGAATGACAATCTGGATACTGCCCAAGCCTAGAGTGTGTACAGTATTATTTCTGTAATGTGTGTGTGTGTGTGTGTGTGTGTGTGTGTGTGCACTGTACACTATTTTAGTTTGATCCCTTTCTTCTTTCACAGGGGAACACTAGACTAGGTGTATTCAGGAGCCAAATGAATGAAGGGTTAGCATCTTGCTTACCTCACAAAACAATAGAGAAAATCTGACAGAGTTCTCAGTGGACACAGAGAGACACTGAGACAGTTATCGAGAAGCTGCCTGGTCCACTTCCTGTCTCTGTCCAAGTCATTCATGTAACTGCTTGGTCACCTCCACTTGACATGGCCAGAGAGAGAGAGAGAGAGAGAGAGAGAGACACAGAGAGAGAGAGAGAGAGAGAGAGACAGAGACAGAGACAGAGACAGAGAGAGAGAGAGAGAGAGAGAGAGAGAGAGAGAGAGAGAGATAGAAGCTAGCATGATTGTATTGGTGTAAAGTGTCACAGCTTACATAGGGTTAGACCTGAGGGTTGTAAGACCACTCAATCACTGTATCAGACCTAAGGGTGTCTCAGCGGTGTGCATCCCAAATGGCACCCTATTCCCTATGTAGTGCACTACTTTTGACCAGAGCCCAATGCTCAAAAGTAGTGCACTATGTAGGAAATACTGATGCCATGTGGGACGCAAACACTGAGACACCCTTAGGTCTGATACAGTGATCGAGTGGTCTTACAACCCTCAGGTCTAACCCTATGTGACACCTTACACCAATACAATCATGCTAGCTTCTCGATGACTGTCTCAGTGTCTCTCTGTGTCCACTGAGAACTCTGTCAGATTTTCTCTATTGTTTTGTGAGGTAAGCAAGATGCTAACCCTTCATTCATTTGGCTCCTGAATACACCTAGTCATGCTAGCTTCTCGCTAACTGGCTGTCAATCAAATCTAAGTGGAGGGAAAATCACACACGTGTCTGATGTCTGACGCAGGTCAGAAAAGCAAACGCATGGACAGTCAGTCTCAAATCACAATATGACAGCAAAAGACAGAAGAAACAGTTTTCTTGTTGTTAAGCAACTTTGAGACGTTTTTAAACTTGTCCTGTCTTCAATTATAATGCAAAAATAATGATTGGGAACCAACCAACAGTTACAGAGGCCACAAAACAATAATATAATATCTGAACTAATTAACAATAAAAGGTTTTGGGTCTTACCCATGTCTCCAAGGCTGGGAGGTTGCCGGAGGTTTTGGGTCTTATGGAGGTAGCCGGAAAAGTCATAGTGTCTGTTGTACTCCTCCAGGTCTGATGCTGTGAACCATCTATCTCCTGCTCTGATGGGTTCACCAGGTTGGCTAACAGTATCCTGCAGCACTAGGGAGAATGCTCACCTGGTTGGCTAACAGGATCCTGCAGCACTAGGGAGAATGCTCACCTGGTTGGCTAACAGGATCCTGCAGCACTAGGGAGAATGCTCACCTGGTTGGATAACAGGATCCTGCAGCACTATGGAGAATGCTCACCTGGTTGGATAACAGGATCCTGCAGCACTATGAGAATGCTCACCTGGTTGGATAACAGGATCCTGCAGCACTATGGAGAATGCTCACCTGGTTGGATAACAGGATCCTGCAGCACTATGGAGAATGCTCACCTGGTTGGATAACAGGATCCTGCAGCACTATGGAGAATGCTCACCTGGTTGGATAACAGGATCCTGCAGCACTATGGAGAATGCTCACCTGGTTGGATAACAGGATCCTGCAGCACTAGGGAGAATGCTCACCTGGTTGGATAACAGGATCCTGCAGCACTAGGGAAAAGGAGGGATAAAACAATATTAACTGTTACCATGACTTCAATATAGCCATTTTCATACCTTTATTGGAACTATCAAAATAAGCCCAGTGTCTCAGAGTAGGAGTTCTGATTTAGGATCAGTTTTAACTTTTAGTTCACTGTGAATAAGATTACATGGACAAGGGGGGCCAGATCCTAGATCAACACTCCTACTCTGAGACGCTTGATAAATATGGCCCCTGATCTTATCATGACCTAACCTAACTTGGCCCTAACCTAACCTAACCTGGCTTTAACCGAACCTGGCTTTAACCTAACCTGGCCCTAACCTAACCTAACGTAACCTGGTCTTAACCTAACCTGGCCTTAACCTAACCTGGCCTTAACTTAACCTAACATGGCTTTAACCTAACCTGGCTTTAACCAAACCTGGCTTTAACCTAACCTAACCTGGTCATAACCTAACCTGGCCTTAACCTGGCCTTAACCTAACCTGACCTTAACCTAACCTGGCCCTGACTTGGCCTTAACCTTACCTAACCTGGCTTTAACCTAACCTAACCTGGCTTTAACCTAACTTAACCTGACCCTAACCTTACCTGGCCTTAACCTAACCTAACTTGACCTTAACCTAACCTAGCCTAACCTGGCCCTAATTTAACCTGGCTTTAATCTAACCTAACCTGGTCTTAACCTAACCTGGCCTTAACCTAACCTAACCTGGCCTTAACCTAGCCTGGCCGTAACTTGGCCTTAACCTTACCTAACATGGCTTTAACCTAACCTAACCTGGCTTTAACCTAACATTTTTACATTTTTACAATTTAGTCATTTAGCAGACGCTCTTATCCAGAGTGACTTACAGTTAGTGAGCGCATACATTTTTCATTAACCTAACCTAACCTGACCCTAACCTAACCTGGCTCTAACCTAACCTAACCTGACCCTAACCTAACCTGGCTCTAACCTAACCTAACCTGACCCTAACCTAACCTGGCTCTAACCTAACCTAACCTGACCCTAACCTAACCTGGCCTTAACCTAACCTAACCTGGCCTTAACCTAACCTGGCCTTAACCTAACCTAACCTAACCTGACCCTAACCTAACCTGGCTCTAACCTAATTTAACCTGACTCTAACCTAACCTGGCCTTAACCTAACCTAACCTGGCCTTAACCTAACCTAACCTGGCCTTAACCTAAGCTAGCCTAACCTGGCCTAACCTAACCTGGCCATAACCTAACATAACCAACCTGGCCTTAACTTAACCTAACCTAACGTGGCTTCACCTAACCTAACCTGGCCTTAACTTAACCTATCCTAAACTAACCTAAATGATTGTCTTTTAGATGAGACAAACAAACTAGACCTGAACATCCAACCGCTCAGCGCCACAACTTAAATCCACTGTAAAGATCTGAATGCCAGTGATGGTAGCTATATTTTCTGCTATGATTCCCACTCACTGTAAGACAAGCAGGGTGTGGTGTACCGCAGGGCAGCTCTCTAGGCCCTCTACTCTTTTCTATTTTTTACCAATGATCACCCAATGTTCATCTCCCAGGACAAACTTTTTTTATTTAACCTTTATTTAACTAGGCAAGTCAGTTAAGAACATATTCTTATTTACAACGACGGCCTACCCAACAGCTAGCTAGCTACATGTTTACGAATGTTTCATGTATGTTTCGACCAGCCCAGAAATGAATATAATTGATTCCCAATTGATTTAGTTATTTTAACCTGCTTGTCATGATCACATCTGGTGGGGTAGACACAAATACATTTTCCCTCAACCGAGTATTTATCAGCAAAGTCAGTTCTAGTGGGAATGGGGGGAGGGGGGCATCGAGGGCCCTGTGAGAGTTATTTAAGATACTCTTCAAAGAGGTATGGTTTCAGATGTTTTCAGAAGATGGGCAGGGACTCCGCTGTTCTGACTTCAGGGGGAAGCTTGCTGTTCCCCTTGCTCCTCCATAGGCAAGCACCAGGTTCTTGAAGATGTTGCGAGCTTCGACTGGAAGCCAGTGGAGTGTCGGGAGGAGCTGGGTGACATGGGAGAACTAAGGAAGGTTAAACACCAGGCGGGCTGCGGCATTCTGGATAAGTTGCAGGGTTTGATGGCATAAGCGGGGAGTCCAGCCAAAAGAGAGTTGCAATAGTCAAGATGGGAGATAAAAAAGTGCTTGGATTAGGACCTGCACCGCTTCCCTTATGAGGAAAGGTCGTACTCTACAGATGTGTCAAACTCATTCCACGGAGGGCCGAGTGTCTGCAGGTTTACGCTCTTCCTTTGTACTTGATTGATGAATTAAGGCCACTAATTAGTAAGGAACTCCCCTCACCTGGTTGTCTAGGTCTTAGTAAGGAACTCCCCTCACCTGGTTGTCTAGGTCTTAGTAAGGAACTCCCCTCACCTGGTTGTCTAGGTCTTAGTAAGGAACTCCCCTCACCTGGTTGTCTAGGTCTTAGTAAGGAACTCCCCTCACCTGGTTGTCTAGGTCTTAGTAAGGAACTCCCCTCACCTGGTTGTCTAGGTCTTAACTGAAAGGAAAATTCAAAAACCAGCAAACACTAGTCCCTTCATGGAATGAGTTAGACCCACCCCTGGTGTAGAGCATGAACCTACAGTAGCGAATCACTGCTTTGATATTTGCAGAGAACAACAGGGTGTTGTCAAGGGTCATGCCAAGGTTCTTTGCACTCTGGTAGGGGGACACCGTGGAGTTGTCAACCGTGATGGAGAGGTCTTGGTGCGGGCAGACCTTCCCCGGGAGGATGATCAGCTCCATTTTGTTGAGGTTGAGCTTGAGGTGGTGGGCCGACATGTCTGCCAGGCACGCAGAGATGCGTGTTGCCACCTGGGTGTCAGAAGGGGGAAGGAGAAAAGTAGTTGAGTGTCATCCACATAGCAATGAGGATAGACCATGTGAGGATATGACGGAGCCGAGTGACTTTGTGTAAAGAGGAAAGAGGAGAGGGCCTAGAACCGAGCCATGTGGGACACTAGTAGTGAGAGCACGTGGTGCAGACACAGATCCTTTCCACGAGCGGCCTGCCAGGTAGGATGCAATCTAGGAGTGTGCAGGCCATGAGGGAGGGGGAGGAGATAGAAGATTGAGGGAGGAGAAAGTGGAGAAGAGTTTCCCAGGGTTCCAGGCAGAAACTTGAAATATAGAGCGATAGAAAGTGGCTTCAGCAGCGGATACAGAGGAAGAGAAGGTAGAGAGGAGGGAGTGGAAGGATGATAGGTCAATTTCCGCTCAGCTGCCCACAGCCCTGTTCTGTTAGCACACAGTGAGTCACTCAGCCACGGAGCGGGAGGGGAAGATCGGGCCGGCTGAGAGGATAGGGGTCAGTGAGAGTCAAAGGATGCAGAAAGGGAGGAGAGTAGGATCGAAGAGGCAGAGTCAGGATACAGGAGGGAGAAAGATTTAGCTGGAGGAAGAGAGGGTAGGACAGAAGAGAGAGTAGCATGACAGAGAGCGAAGATTGCGGCGGCACATGAATATCTGGGTATTGGCTGGGTTGGTAGGGTTGGAGGAGAGATGGAGAGAAAGGGAAACAAATTAGTGATCAACATGGAGGGGTGTTGCAGTGAGATTAGTAGGTGAACAGCCTCTAGTGAAGAAAAGGTAAAGTGTATTGCCTGCTTTGTGAGTGGGAGGTGACAGAGAGAGGGGAGGTTAAAAGAGGAAAGGAGTGGAAAGAAAAGTGGAAAGAAATTAATTGAAGTCAGGCTTCGGGAGGTTGAAGTCACGTTCCTTCGAACAACTCGGCAGAACGTCTTTGTTTCTGCGACAGTCTTCGTTTTGGCGACAATACCAGCACTTACAGATACCGCTGAAAAAAGAGGGGAGACTGAAGTACTAGCACTAATTACCTAGCAGAAGTGAAAGACACACATCCCAGCACTGATTTGCTGATTGCCTGGCAGAGGTGGGAAAAAAACACCCCCTACAATACAACACAGCCACAAATTAGCAAGACAGTTACACAAATATGCCTGAAACTAATCTAAATCCACAACAACAGTCACAAGTAGGGACCAATCAGACAGTTCAAACAGCAGTGATTAACTAGGCTACTAGGTAAAGACAGCACCTACAAGACAATACCAACAGATACTATTGAATCAACTGTGTCCTACAAGACAATACCAACATATACTATTGAATCAACTGTCCTATAAGACAATACCAACATATACTATTGAATCAACTGCCCTACAAGACAATACCAACAGATAATATTGAATCAACTGTCCTACAAGACAATACCAACAAATACTATTGAAT
>NC_059202.1:52344570-52419570 GCF_020615455.1 Coregonus clupeaformis | reverse complement strand
TCCGACAACCTTTGCAACACCTGGCGCACATGCAGTTCATGTTCCTGGGAGGACTCTGAGAAAATCAGGATATCATCCAGATAGACAAAAACAAAACGATTCAACATGTCCTGAAGGACATCATTCACTAGTGCCTGAAAAACAGCAGGGGCATTGGACAACCCAAAAGGCATAACCAGATACTCAAAATGTCCCAAGGGTGTGTTGAAGGCAGTCTTCCATTCATCACCTTTACGAATGCGCACCAGGTGATACGCATTTCGTAGATCCAGTTTGGTAAAGATAGTTGCACCATGAAGGAGGGGAAAAGCAGAATTAATTAAAGGCAGAGAATATTTGTTCTTAATGGTGATGTTGTTAAGTCCACGGAAATCAATACAGGGTCTGAGGGTCTTATCCTTCTTTCCAACAAAAAAGAATCCCGCTCCTACAGGTGACGAGGAAGGACGAATAATACCTGCCGCCAAGGAGTCCCGAATGTAGTTCTCCATAGCCTCCGTCTCCGGGCGGGAGAGATTGTACAGGCGACTGTTAGGGAGAGGGGCTCCTGGCTGGAGGTCAATGGCGCAGTCGTAAGGCCGGTGAGGAGGAAGATAAGTAGCTCTGTGTTTGCAGAAAACGGATGCCAGGTCATGATACACGTCAGGGACAGCAGAGAGATCCATGGACTCCAGTGGAGGTTGAGGCACAGTGCTGGCAGGGGTCTGAGCAGAACACAAACAATTCACATGACAAAATGTGCTCCATGAAACAATTCTTCCTGTCACCCAATCAATGTGTGGATTGTGTCTTATGAGCTAGGGGATACCAAGGACCAGGGGGGTCTGTGGGCAGTCAATGATGTGAAACTGAATGTTCTCCTGATGATTACCCGACACTCTGAGACAAACAGGCACAGTCTGATGAGTAATACGGGTCAACAATTGTCCATTTAGACCCTTAGCCTGCAGCGGACGGTCCATAGGTACAGTCTCTAAATCCATTTGTTGAGCCAACTCTCGATCCAAAAAGCTTTCATCGGCACCAGAGTCAACCAGCGCACTAACAGGGAAATTCTGGGACTGCCACTGGAGGGATGCCTGGAGCAGAATGCGGGGAGAAGAGGAAGAATCCGCTGCTCGGCACACCAAAACTTCTCCCATTAATGATGAGCCGGCCCTTTTCCCGGACGAACTGGGCAGGAAGGAACGAAATGACCAGCTTCTCCACAATACAGGCAGACCCGAGCCTGAATACGACATGCACGCTCTTCTGAGGACAACCGTGCACGACCCACCTCCATGGCTTCGGGTTCAGTGCTCCTAGTATCGACTCGGGAAGACTCGGCCTTCTCCGTAGGGAAGAGGCGGGGAGGAGTTGGTTGACGACAGACAGGTTGCTTGGAACTACCACTCCTCTCCCAGCGGCGCTCCCGAATCCGATTATCCAACCTGATGGTGAGTGAAATAAGATTATCCAGCGTAGGCGATTCATCATATGACACCAATTCATCTTTCAAGGTCTCAGCCAAAGCATTAATGAACACTCCTTGTAATGCCTCGTCATTCCAACCACTCACTGCCGCTAAAGTCCGAAACTCCACTGCCATCTCCGCCACACTGCGAGACCCCTGCCGAAGAGAAACAAACGTTTAGCAGCCTCCTTGCCCCGTGCGGGGTGGTCGAAAACCTTCCTCATCTCAGTGGTGAAGGCAACGTAAGCGTTGCAAATGTCCGACTGACTCTCCCAGACCGCGGATCCCCAGGAACGAGCGGAACCGCTAGAAGAGTTGATAAGGTAGGCAATACGGGCTCTTTCTGAGGCGTAGGTGAGGGGCTGTTGTTCAAACACCAACGAGCATTGAGTCAAAAAATCACCACAGGTTCCCATGTTCCCGTCATAGCGCTCTGGAGCAGGAACAAAAGGCTCTCTGATCTGGGCTGGAGGAGCCGGAAAAACAGGTGGAGCAGGAGAAGGAGCAGTTTGTATGCCATGAACGAGGGGTGCATTATTAACTTGGGTAGTAAGGGCAGACACTTGATTGGTGAGTAATTGAACCTGATTAAGCAGCACCTGACTGTTCTCAGAAATAGTCTTAAACAGAGTATCATGTTGGCCAAGTAAAATGCCCTGATTGGCTATGGCAGTCCGAATTTGAGTGCACTCTGGGGTGGTATCCGAGCTACTGTCTGCTGGGTTCATGTTGGTCAGATCATACTGTCACGATTTAACTGGATATGAACCCAAATGCAGACAACTACACCGAGCCAGAGAAGGTTTAACAGGTTTATTTACAAAGTTCAATTTGTCCAGGTTTCCAAAAATAGGGGAAGAGCAAGTCCAGGTTTACAGGGAGGGTAACAGATCCAGGTTCTGAGCAGGAGTGGTACCGTAACGTCCTAGTGTCCGTGGTGAGTCCAAAAGGGAGGTCCGGTAGTGGAAAGCAGGATGGTGGTGGCAGGAGTGAAGCGGAGGCAGGAGTCAGGTTCCAATAATCTGTGGCACAGGAGAAAATTAACTAGAACAGGCCAAAAACACAAAGAGCAAAAACAAGCAGGTTGAGTCAACAGCGAGACTAACATGGTCGTCTTGACTATGATCTGACGATGAGTAGCAAGTTTGACCGGGTCTTTAAGGCTGAGGTGATTATGGTGAATGAGCTGCAGCTGGAACCCTGACTCCCGCACACCAGACTTCACTCCTGCAATCAAGAACAGACAGAGGGGAGGGGGAGAGCAGAGAGAGAGCTACCTAGCAGCAGTAGGCCTAACACTAGCTGTGCCGGGTCTCTTTCTGGCTCTGCCAGGTAGCTGTAGGCTGGAGCTGGAGCTCGCTCCTCCCGATCACAGAAACCTGCACTCACAAACACATACACACACACACGTACACGCACACTCCATCACACACACACCCCATACTTTCATAATTGTATTATGGAGGGTTATTGTTTGAATGACCATGTACACATTAGGCTACCTAATCATTAATCTATTTCCATGATAGCTGTAATCTGATAGATTACGCAGTGGTGTCTGATCACTCCCCACCAATCTGAGATCAAAGATAGAAAATATATAGTTTAAACCCCCTAGAGTCGATTGAAGCACCGGTTTGTCAATCTAAGTTCCATAACAACAAAATCCCCATCAAATTCTGTCAGTTTAAGCTAGAGATATTTTGCATTGGCTGCGTCTCAATCCACCGCATCCCTCAGTGTTGCACTTCCGCATCTGCGGTGGAAGGTGGCAGAGCTAGAGGGGTGATTGTCAGACCATGAGACATCCCGAAAATTGGTCTTCTCACGTAAACGTCTGTAGCGTTCGAATGGTTTGACCTACCCCACTGTGGAAAAGGAAGATCCTCATGAACACGTTGGTGTTCCCATAATGACGAAGCAAAAACAGTTTTACCTTATTTACATATGTATTCCGACCCTTTGCTATAAGAATTGAAATTGAGCTCAGGTGCATCCTGTTTCCATTGATCATCCTTGAGATGTTTCTACAACTTGATTGGAGTCCACCTGTGGTACATTCAATTGATTGGACATGATTTGGAAAGGCACACACCTGTCTATATAAGGTCCCACAGTTGACAGTCTATGTCAGAGCAAAAACCAAGCCATGAGGTCGAAGGAATTGTCCGTAGAGCTCCGAGACAGGATTGTGTCGAGGCACAGATCTGGGGAAGGACACCCAAAAATGTATGCAGCATTGAAGGTCCCCAAGAAGTGGCATGGTGGCCTCCATCATTCTTAAATGGAAGAAGTTTGGAACCACCAAGACTCTTCCTAGAACTGCCCGCCCGGCCAAATTGAGCAATCGGGGGAGAAGGGCCTTGGTCAGGGAGTTGACCAAGAAACTGATGGTCACTCTGACAGAGCTCCAGAGTTCCTCTGTGGAGATGGGAGAATCTTCCAGAAGGACAACCATCTCTGCAGCACTCCACCAATCAGGCGTTTATGATAGAGTGGCCAGACGGAAGCCACTCCTCAGTAAAAGGCACATGACAACCCGCTTGGAGTTTGCCAAAAGGCACCCAAAGACTCTCAGACCATGAGAAACAAGATTCTCTGGTCTGATGAAACCAAGATTGAACTCTTTGGCCTGAATGCCAAGCGTTACGTCTGGAGGAAACATGGCACCATCCCTATGGTGAAGCATGGGGGTGGCAGCATCATGATGTGGGGATGTTTTTCAGCGGCAGGGACTGGGAGACTAGTCTGGATCGAGGGAAAGATGAACAGAGCAAAGTATAGAGAGACCCTTGATGAAAAACCTGCCCTCAACCCTCAGCTTCCCTCAGCCCATCCCACCCCTCAGCTTCCCTCAGCCCATCCCAACCCTCAGCTTCCCTAAGCCCATCCCACCTATCTCTGCTGGCCACCCTCTATGGATTTTCTACGCCCCATATATCTTTCAACTATGCTGTGATGTTTAACATACAATTTCAAATATATCTAATCGAATAGAATCCTCACAACAAAATCTGCAGAGCTTCAATGATTGTATGCCCCATGCAACATTTTGTTGGTTGCAAGAATTCTATATAATAATTATATCTGAAAAGCACAAAGTCTTGAATCTTGCGTCGCTTTATATATCAACTCATACACCCTGCACCATGGAATCGGTGGAACAAAAATCTCTTCCCAACTATTTTGCAATCTGTATGGCACAGCTGTCAACATCATGGGGTGGCGCACAATTGGCCCAGCGTCGTCCAGGGTAGGGGAGGGAATGGCCGGCGGGGATGTAGCTCAGTTGGTAGAGCATGGCGTTTGCAACGCCAGGGTTGTGGGTTCGATTCCCACGGGGGGCCAGTTTGAAAAATAAAAAAATTATGTATGCACTCACTAACTGTAAGTCACTCTGGATAAGAGCATCTGCTAAATGACTAAAATGTAAAAATGTAAATCATGGTGCCACCTGCCTCCTCCATTTTTGGGGGTAATGCTGTAATCAATTGGTTGTAATCTTGGATTGAGCACACCTTCCATTCAATTCTGATAACTCCATGAAAGACAGAACTGTCACGTTCGTTGAGTACAGGATTGGACCAAGGTGCAGCGTGGAATGCATACATGTTTATTAACTAAGTTAACACACGACAAAGCAACGTAAAGTGAAGCTCACAATGGCTACACACAAACAAGCCAAACAAGAGTCAAGATCCCACAACATAGGTAGGCAAATGGCTACCTAAGTATGATCCCCGATCAGAGACAACGATCGACAGCTGCCTCTGATTGGGAACCACACCTGGCCAGACATAGATCTACAATAACATAGAATGAACACATAGAAATACACACCCTGACCAAACCAACTAAAGAAAACCGGTCTCTCAAGGCCAAGGCGTGACAATAACTCTACCATTCAAATGTACAATATCATTTAAAAACAAAATACCATTTCCAAAACATCTTTCCCATAAATACAGGTATTTTATCAACCAGCACATTTGAGTTCAGCCATAATATTTGTTGTAATATTTGTTCTATCTTTTCAGGGGGATGAAATTGAAATTGTAGCCAGTTCTGCAATGCTTGTTTGAAAAAGAGAGATACTTTGATAAAAAAATCATTTTCAATTAATCGAAAATGAGACATGGCAATCTGCACAAAGGCAAAAAATGCCATTTTTAAACAATGGATGAGCTTTTCTTAGTAATCTACTAGAGAACCACTTAGGGTTCAAGAAACACTTTTGAATAAGTGAAGCTTTTAGAGAGAGGTTTAGTGTTTTTATATGTAATAATCTCAACCCACCCAGTTCATATTCATTATATAGATAGGAACGCATTATCTTGTCTGGTTTAGGATCCCAGATAAAGTGAAATATTTTTTTGCTCATATGATTTAAAAAACGAGTCATCAGCAGTAGGCAGCGCCTGAGATATGACTAAGGAGTTAATCAGGGAAATGTTTCCATAAATAGACAGGTATTTACCTCTCCATGGTTGCAGGGATCTTGTCTATTTTTACAAGTGTTCTATTGAAATTCATTGTGGAGAGCTCATTTATATAATTTGTGATATGAATACCAAGTATGTCTACTTCACCGTCAGCCCATTTTATAGGTAAACTGCAGGGTAATGTAAAAGTTGTATTTTTTAAAGATCCAATACGTAATATTGTACACTTATCATAATTAGGTTTCAGTCCAGAGAGTCCAGAAAAGTTATCTAGATCGTCAATGAGACATTGCAAGGATCTAGCTTGCGGACTTAATATAAAACTTGAGTCATCGGCATACCTGGACAGCTTTGTTTTTAACCCTTGGATTTCTAATCCTCTAATGTTGTTATTTGATCTGATTTTAATAGCTAGCGTTTTGATTGGCCATAACAAATAGATATGGTGACAGCGGACACCCTTGTTTAACTCCTCTTGACAATTCAAATCTCTCTGAGAAGTAGCCGCTATTTACTATTTTACACCTGGGGTTGCTATACATCACTTTTACCCATTTTATAAGAGAATCACAGAAATTGTAAAAATCCAGGCATTTATGAATAAATTCCAGTCTTACTTTATCAAAGGCCTTTTCAGAATCCACTATAAATACCAGGCCTGGCTTCTTAGATGTTTCATGATGTTCTATTATTTCTAGTAGTTGTCGTATATTATCTCCAATGCATCGACCATGTAAAGAAACCTGTCTGATAAGGATGAACAATACCTGGTAAATCCTTTTTAATTCTGAGTGCTATGCATTTCGCTAGTATTTTTGCATCACAACATTGAAGTGTAAGAGGCCTCCAGTTTTTAAGATTGAATGGATCTATATCTGGTTTACGGTTGTTTGTCTCTCTTGAGTCACCGTAGCAACAACATAGCCACTACCACTTCCTCAACATAGTCAGAATTCATCTAAGATCAATAAAGAAATCAATCAACCAGTTACAATACCCTGACTGTAGAGAGAAACCAATCGACCAGTTACAATACCCTGACTGTAGAGAGAAACCAATCGACCAGTTACAATACCCTGACTGTAGAGAGAAACCAATCGACCAGTTACAATACCCTGACTGTAGAGAGAGAAACCAATCGACCAGTTACAATACCCTGACTGTAGAGAGAAACCAATCGCCCAGTGACAATACCCTGACTGTAGAGAGAAACCAATCGACCAGTTACAATACCCTGACTGTAGAGAGAGACCAATCTAAAAATATGTTTGTTTCCGTACATGTATAATTTTGCACCTGTGTAATGAATCATGCTGATCTTTCAAGTCACAATAAGAAGAACAAACAAAAGTTCCCAATGTGATGATTGTCCCGAAGGATGGAAGAGGTTTGGATCCAGTTGTTACTAAACCACCACTGTGAATAAAACCTGGGAGGAGAGCAGACATGACTGCAACAAGAGAGTAGCAGACCTGGTGATCATAGAGTGTGTGTGTGTGACTGTGTCTGTGTGTGTTTTGTGTGTGTCTGTGTGTGTTTTGTGACTGTGTCTGTGTGTGTTTTGTGTGTGTTTGCGTGTTTTTGCGTGTGTGTGTTTGCATGTTTGTGCGTGTGTGTGTGTGCGTGCGTGTGTGCGTGTTAGTGTGTGTGTGTGTGTGTGAGAGAGAGAGAGCAGTGGACTTTTTATCAACAATTTTGTCTCTCTACAATAATGACAGACATTTATCAACGGGTTACACGGAGCGAGGAAAAATGTCTGGACCGGTCAGACTTTGATACCGAGGGGACCTGGAAATGGGTGGACAGCACACCACTGACCACAGTGCAAGACATAGAGTTCTTTGTCAATATGAGATCTTTGACTGCCTGGAATAAGTTCTGAGTGAGTGGCCAGCCTGATTGTCTGTGTTTCTACTACTGCAGGTATTGGCAGAGTGGACAGCCTGATTTTCTGTGTTGCTACTACCACAGGTATTGGCAGAGTGGACAGCCTGATTGTCTGTGTTGCTACTACTGCAGGTATTGGCAGAGTGGACAGCCTGATTGTCTGTGTTGCTACTACTGCAGGTATTGGCAGAGTGGACAGCCTGATTGTCTGTGTTGCTACTACTGCAGGTATTGGCAGAGTGGACAGCCTGGTTGTCTGTGTAGCTACTTCTGCAGGTATTGGCAAAGTGGACAGCCTGATTGTCTGTTGCTACTACCGCAGGTATTGGCAGAGTGGACAGCCTGATTGTTTGTGTTGCCAATACTGCAGGTATTGGCAGAGTGGACAGCCTGATTGTCTGTGTTTCGACTACTGCAGGTATTGGCAAAGTGGACAGCCTGATTGTCTGTGTTGCTACTACCACAGGTATTGGCAGAGTGGACAGCCTAATTGTCTGTGTTGCTACTACTGCATGTATTAGATGAGTGGACAGCCTGATTGTTTGTGTTGCTACTACTGCATGTATTAGATGAGTGGCCAGCCTGATTGTTTGTGTTGCTACTACTGCAGGTATTGGCAGAGTGGACAGCCTGATTGTTTGTGTTGCTACTACTGCATGTATTGGCTAAGTGGACAGCCTGATTGTCTGTGTTGCAACTACTGCAGGGTATTGGCAGATTGGACAGCCTGATTGTCTTTGTTGCTACCACTGCATGTATTGGCAAAGTGGACAGCCTGATTGTCTATGTTTCTACTACTGCAGGTATTGGCAGAGTGGACAGCCTGATTGTCTGTGTTGCTCCTACTGCAGGTATTGGCAGAATGGATAGCATGATTGTCTGTGTTGCAACTACTGCAGATTATTGGCAGAGTGGACAGCCTGATTGTCTGTGTTGCTACTACCGCAGGTATTGGCTGAGTGGACAGCATGATTGTAGGTGTTGCTACTACTGCATGTATTAGATGAGTGGACAGCCTGATAGTTTGTGTTGCTACTACTGCAGGTATTGGCAGAGTGGACTGCATTGTCTGTGTTGCTACTAGTGCAGGTATTGGCAAAGTGGACAGCCTGATTGTCTGTGTTGCTACTACTGCAGGAATTGGCAGAGTGGACAGCCTGATTGTCTGTGTTGCTACTACATCAGGTATTGGCAGAGTGGACAGCCTGGTTGTCTGTTTTGCTACAACTGCAGGTATTGGCAGAGTGGACTGCCTGATTGTCTGTGTTGCTACTACTGCAGGTAATAGCAGAGTGGACAGCCTTATTGTCTGTGTTGCTACTACTGAAGGTATTAGCAGAGTGGACAGCCTAATTGTCTGTGTTTCTACTACTGCAGGTATTGGCAGAGTGGACAGCCTGATTGTCTGTGTTTTTACTACTGCAGGTATTGGCATATTGGACAGCATGAGTGTCTGTGTTGCTACTACTGCATGTATTGTCAAAGTGGACAGACTGATTGTCTGTGTTTCTACTACTTCAGGTATTAGCAGAGTGGACAACCCGATTCTCTGTGTTGCTACTACTGCAGGTATTGGCAGAGTGGACAGACTGATTGTCTGTGTTTCTACTACTGCAGGTATTAGCAGAGTGGACAACCCAATTATCTGTGTTGCTACTTCTGCAGGTATTATAAGAGTGGACAGCCTGATTGTCTGTGTTGCTACTACTGCATGTATTGGCAAAGTGGACAGCCTGATTGTCTGTGTTTCTACTACCTCAGGTATTGGCAGAGTGGACAGCCTGATTGTGTGTGTTGCTACAACTGCAGGTATTGGCAGAGTGGACAGCATGATTGTCTGTGTTGCAACTACAGCAGTTTATTGGCAGAGTGGACAGCCTGATTGTTTGTGTTGTTACTACTTCATGAATTAGATGAGTGGCCAGCCTGATAGTTTGTGTTGCTCCTACTAAAGGTATTGTGAGAGAGGACAGCCTGATTGTCTGTGGTGTAACTACTGCAGATATTGTGAGAGAGGACAGCATGATTGTCTGTGTTGCAACTACTGCAGGGTATTGGCATATTGGACAGCCTGATTGTCTTTGTTGCTACCACTGCATATATTGGCAGATATGACAGCCTGATTGTCTGTGTTGCTACTGCTGCAGGTATTGACTCAATCACTTTTTATAGCTACTGTTTACAGGCCTCCTGGGCCATATACAGCGTTCCTCTCTGAGTTTCCTGAATTCCTATCAGACCTTGTAGTCATAGCAGATCATATTCTAATTTTTGGTGATTTTAATATTCACATGGAGAAGTCCACAGACCCACTCCAAAAGTCTTTCGGAGCCATTATCGACTCAGTGGGTTTTGTCCAACATGTCTCTGGACCTACTCACTGCCACAGTCATACTCTGGACCTAGTTTTGTCCCATGGAATAAATGTTGTAGATCTTAATGTTTTTCCACAAAATCCTGGACTATCGGACCACCATTTTATTACGTTTGCAATCGCAACAAATAATCTGCTCAGACCCCAACCAAGGAGCATCAAAAGTCGTGCTATAAATTCTCAGACAACACAAAAATTCATTGATGCCCTTCCAGACTCCTTCTGCCTACCCAAGGACGTCAGAGGACAAAAATCAGTTAACCACTTAACTGAGGAACTCAATTTAACCTTGCGCCAATACCCTAGATGCAGTTGCACCCCTAAAAACGAAAGACATTTGTCATAAGAAACTAGCTCCCTGGTATACAGAAAATACCCGAGCTTTGAAGCAAGCTTCCAGGAAATTGGAACGGAAATGGCGCCACACCAAACTGGAAGTCTTCCGACTAGCTTGGAAAGACAGTACCGTGCAGTACCGAAGAGCCCTCACTGCTGCTCGATCATCCTACTTTTCCAAATTAATCGAGGAAAATAAGAACAATCCAAAATTTCTTTTTGATACTGTTGCAAAGCTAACTAAAAAGCAGCATTCCCCAAGAGAGGATGGTTTTCACTTCAGCAGTGATAAATTCATGAACTTCTTTGAGGAAAAGATCATGACCATTAGAAAGCAAATTACGGACTCCTCTTTGAATCTGCGTATTCCTCCAGGGCTTAGCTGTCCTGGATCTGCACAGCTCTGCGAGGGCCTGGGATCGGGAGAGACACTTAAGTGTTTTAGTACTATATCTCTTGACACAATGATGAAAATAATCATGGCCTCTAAACCTTCAAGCTGCATACTGGATCCTATTCCTACTAAACTGCTGAAGGAGCTGCTTCCTGTGCTTGGCCCTCCTATGTTGAACATAATAAACAGCTCTCTATCCACCGGATGTGTACCAAACTCACTAAAAGTGGCAGTGATAAAGCCTCTCTTGAAAAAGCCAAACCTTGACCCGGAAAATATAAAAAACTATCGGCCTATATCGAATCTTCCATTCCTCTCAAAAATTTTAGAAAAAGCTGTTGCGCAGCAACTCACTGCCTTTCTGAAGACAAACAATGTATACGAAATGCTTCAGTCTGGTTTTAGACCCCATCATAGCACTGAGACTGCACTTGTGAAGGTGGTAAATGACCTTTAATGGCGTCAGACCGAGGCTCTGCATCTGTCCTCGTGCTACTAGACCTTAGTGCTGCCTTTGACACCATCGATCACCACATTCTTTTGGAGAGACTGGAAACCCAAATTGGTCTACACGGACAAGTTCTGGCCTGGTTTAGATCCTACCTGTCGGAAAGATATCAGTTTGTCTCTGTGAATGGTCTGTCCTCCGACAAATCAACTGTACATTTCGGTGTTCCTCAAGGTTCCGTTTTTAGGACCACTATTGTTTTCACTATATATTTTACCTCTTGGGGATGTTATTCGAAAACATAATGTTAACTTTCACTGCTATGCGGATGACACACAGCTGTACATTTCAATGAAGCATGGTGAAGCCCCAAAATTGCCCTCGCTAGAAGCCTGTGTTTCAGACATAAGGAAGTGGATGGCTGAAAACTTTTACTTTTAAACTCGGACAAAACAGAGATGCTTGTTCTAGGTCCCAAGAAACAAAGAGATCTTCTGTTAAATCTGACAATTCATCTTGATGGTTGTAAAGTCGTCTCAAATAAAACTGTGAAGGACCTAGGCGTTACTCTTGACCCTGATCTCTCTTTTGACGAACATATCAAGACTGTTTCAAGGACAGCTTTTTTCCATCTACGTAACATTGCAAAAATCAGAAATTTTCTGTCCAAAAATGATGCAGAAAAATTAATCCATGCATTTGTTACTTCTAGGTTAGACTACTGCAATGCTCTATTTTCCGGCTACCCGGATAAAGCACTAAATAAACTTCAGTTAGTGCTAATACGGCTGCTAGAATCCTGACTAGAACCAAGAAATTTGATCATATTACTCCAGTGCTAGCTTCCCTACACTGGCTTCCTGTTAAGGCAAGGGCTGATTTCAAGGTTTTACTGTTAACCTATAAAGCGTTACATGGGCTTGCTCCTACCTATCTTTCCGAGTTGGTCCTGCCGTACATACCAATACGTACGCTACGGTCACAAGACGCAGGCCTCCTAATTGTCCCTAGAATTTCTAAGCAAACAGCGGGAGGCAGGGCTTTCTCCTATAGATCTCCATTTTTATGGAACAGTCTGCCTACCCATGTGAGAGACGCAGACTCGGTCTCAACCTTTAAGTCTTTACTGAAGACTTATCTCTTCAGTAGGTCATATGATTGAGTGTAGTCTGGCCCAGGAGTGTGAAGGTGAACGGAAAGGCTGGAGCAACGAACAGCCCTTGCTGTCTCTGCCGGGCCGGTTCCCCTCTCCACTGGGGTTCTCTGCCTCTAACCCTGTTGCAGGGGCTGAGTCACTGGCCTGCTGGTGCTCTTTCATGCCGTCCCTGGGGGTGCGTCACTTGAGTGGGTTGAGTTACTGACGTGATCTTCCTGTCTGAGTTGGCGCCCTCCCCCCTTGGTTTGTGCTGTGGTGGAGACCTCTGTGGGCTATACTCGGCCTTGTCTCAGGATTGTAAGTTGGTGGTTGGGGATATCCCTCTAGTGGTGCGGGGCTGTGCTTTGGCGGAGTGGGTGGGGTTATATCCTTCCTGTTTGGCCCTGTCCGGGGTTTCTTCGGATGGGGCCACAGTGTCTCCGGACCGCTCCTGTCTCAGCCTCCAGTATTTATGCTGCAGTAGTTTATGTGTCGGGGGCTGGGGTTAGTTGGTTATACCTGGAGTACTTCTCCTGTCTTATCCAGTGTCCTGTGTGAATTTAAGTATGCTCTCTCTAATTCTCTCGTTCTCTCTTTCTCTCTGAGAACCTGAGCCCTAGGACCATACGTCAGGACTACCGGGCATGATGACACCTTGCTGTCCCCAGTCCGCCTGGCCTTGCTGCTATTCCAGTTTCAACTGTTCTGCCTGCGGCTACGAAACCCCTACCTGTCCCAGACCTGCTGTTTTCAACTCTAAATGATCGGCTATGAAAAGCCAACTGAGAGACCTGAGCCCTAGGACCATACGTCGGGACTACCGGCCGTGGTGACTCCTTGCTGTCCCCAGTCCGCCTGGCCTTGCTGCTATTCCAGTTTAAACTGTTCTGCCTGCGGTTATGGAACCCCTACCTGTCCCAGACCTGCTGTTTTAAACTCTAATGATCGGCTATGAAAAGCCAACTGAGATTTATTCCTGATTATTATTTGACCATGCTTGTCACTTATGAACATTTTTGAACATCTTGGCATGGTTCTGTTATAATCTCCACCGGCACAGCCAGAAGAGGACTGGCCACCCCTCATAGCCTGGTTCCTCTCTAGGTTTCTTCCTAGGTTTTGCCTTTCTAGGGAGTTTTTCCTAGCCACCGTGCTTCTACACCTGCATTACTAGCTGTTTGGGGTTTTAGGCTGGGTTTCTGTACAGCACTTCGAGATATTAGCTGATGTAAGAAGGGCTATATAAAATAAAATTGATTGATTGATTGATTGGCAAAGTCGACAGTCTGATTGTCTGTGTTTCTACTACTGCAGGTATTGGCAGAGTGGACAACCTGAATGTCTGTGTTGCTATTACTTCATGTATTGGCAAAGTGGACAGCCTGATTGTCTGTGTTTCTACTACTGCAGGTTATTGGCAGAGTGGACAGGCTGATTGTCTGTGTTGCTATTACTGCAGATATTGGCAGAGTGGACAGCCTGATTGTCTGTGTTGCTATTACTGCAGATATTGGCAGAGTGGACAGCCTGATTGTTTGTGTTTCTACTACTGCAGGTTATTGGCAGAGTGGACAGCCTAATTGTCTGTGTTTCTACTACTGCAGGTATTGGCAGAATGGACAGCCTGATAGTCTGTGTTACTACTACTGCAGGTATTGGCATATTGGACAACATGAGTGTCTGTGTTGCTACTACTGCATGTATTGTCAAAGTGGACAGACTGATTGTCTGTGTTTCTACTACTGCAGGTATTAGCAGAGTGGACAACCCGATTTTCTGTGTTGCTACTACTGCAGGTATTGGCAGAGTGGACAGCATGATTGTCTGTGTTGCTACATCTGCAGGTATTGGCAGAATGGACAGCCTGATTGTCTGTGTTGCTACAACTGCATGTATTGTCAAAGTGGACAGTCTGATTGTCTGTGTTTCTACTACCTCAGGTATTGGCAGAATGGACAGCCTGATTGTCTGTGTTTCTACTACTGCATGTATTGGCAAAGTGGAAAGCCTGATTGTCTGTGTTGCTACTACTGCATGTATTGGCAAAGTGGACAGCCTGATTGTCTGTGTTTCTACTACCTCAGGTATTGGCAGAGTGGACAGCCTGATTGTGTGTGTTGCTACAACTGCAGGTATTGGCAGAGTGGACAGCATGATTGTCTGTGTTGCAACTACAGCAGTTTATTGGCAGAGTGGACAGCCTGATTGTTTGTGTTGTTACTACTGCATGAATTAGATGAGTGGCCAGCCTGATTGTTTGTGTTGCTACTACTGCAGGTATTTTGAGAGAGGACAGCCTGATTGTCTGTGGTATAACTACTGCAGGTATTGTGAGAGAGGACAGCATGATTGTCTGTGTTGCAACTACTGCAGGGTATTGGCATATTGGACAGCCTGATTGTCTTTGTTGCTACCACTGCATGTATTGGCAGATATGACAGCCTGATTGTCTGTGTTGCTACTGCTGCATGTATTAGATGAGTGGACAGCCTGATTGTTTGTGTTTCTACTACTGCAGGTTATTGGCAGAGTGGACAGGCTGATTGTCTTTGTTGCTATTACTGCAGATATTGGCAGAGTGGACAGCCTGATTGTCTGTGTTGCTATTACTGCAGATATTGACAGAGTGGACAGCCTGGTTGTTTGTGTTGCTACTACTGCAGGTATTGTGAGAGAGGACAGCCTGATTGTCTGTGGTGTAACTACTGCAGGTATTGTGAGAGAGGACAGCATGATTGTCTGTGTTGCAACTACTGCAGGGTATTGGCATATTGGACAGCCTGATTGTCTTTGTTGCTACCACTGCATGTATTGGCAGATATGACAGCCTGATTGTCTGTGTTGCTACTGCTGCATGTATTAGATGAGTGGACAGCCTGATTGTTTGTGTTTCTACTACTGCAGGTTATTGGCAGAGAGGACAGCCTGATTGTCTTTGTTGATATTACTGCAGATATTGGCAGAGTGGACAGCCTGATTGTCTGTGTTGCTATTACTGCAGATATTGACAGAGTGGACAGCCTGATTGTCTGTGTTGCTACTACTGCAGTTATTGGCAGAGTGGAGAGCCTGGTTGTCTGTGTTGCTACTACTGCAGTTATTGGCAGAGTGGACAGCCTGATTTTCTGTGTTGCTACTACATCAGGTAGTGGCAGAGTGGACAGCCTGATTTTCTTTGTTGCTACTACTGCAGGTTATTGGCAGAGTGGACAGCCTGATTGTCTGTGTTGCTATTACTGCAGGTATTTGCAGACTGGACAGCCTGATTGTCTGTGTTGCTGCTACTGCAGGTATTGGCAGAGTGGACAGCCTGATTGTCTGTGCTGCTGCTACTGCAGGTTATATGCAGAGTGGACAGCCTGATTGTCTGTGCTGCTGCAGGTTATTGGCAGAGTGGACAGCCTGACGTTAAACAGCTGGATCTGTGAGATTTAAGATTATCATAGGTACTCTCTGCACTGCTAACTACGTTGATAATGATCTGAAGATTGATGGTATAATTTGGTAGATTACTACTCTGAATTAAATGTTGGAGAGAAAGTCACGCACACACATGCACATGCACACACGTACGCTCACACACTTTAAGTTCATATTTTAGAAAATTATGTGTATCATATTATTCAAAAGCAACTGTCAATCAATCGCTATTATGTTTTACAGTTTTTAATACATTTTATATGATTATATACGTTATATGCAATACAGTTTGTTTGCTACTTGAATCTTAATAAAATACACTGCTCCAAAAAATAAAGGGAACACTAAAATAACACATCCTAGATCTGAATGAATGAAATAATCTTATTAAATACTTTTTTCTTTACATAGTTGAATGTGCTGACAACAAAATCACACACAAATTATCAATGGAAATCAAATTTATCAACCCATGGAGGTCTGGATTTGGAGTCACCCTCAAAATTAAAGTGGAAAACCACACTACAGGCTGATCCAACGTTGATGTAATGTCCTTAAAACAAGTCAAAATGAGGCTCAGTAGTGTGTGTGGCCTCCACGTGCCTGTATGACCTCCCTACAACGCCTGGGCATGCTCCTGATGAGGTGGCGGATGGTCTCCTGAGGGATCTCCTCCCAGACCTGGACTAAAGCATCCGCCAACTCCTGGACAGTCTGTGGTGCAACGTGGCGTTGGTGGATGGAGCGAGACATGATGTCCCAGATGTGCTCAATTGGATTCAGGTCTGGGGAACGGGCGGGCCAGTCCATAGCATCGATGCCTTCCTCTTGCAGGAACTGCTGACACACTGCAGCCACATGAGGTCTAGCATTGTCTTGCATTAGGAGGAACCCAGGGCCAACCCCACCAGCATATGGTCTCACAAGGGGTCTGAGGATCTCATCTCGGTACCTAATGGCAGTCAGGCTACCTCTGGCGAGCACATGGAGGGCTGTGCAGCCCCCCAAAGAAATGCCATCCCACACCATGACTGACCCACCGCCAAAACAGTCAGCAGAACGTTCTCCACGGCGTCTCCAGACTCTGTCACGTATGTCACGTGCTCAGTGTGAACCTGCTTTCATCTGTGAAGAGCACAGGGCACCAGTGGTGAATTTGCCAATCTTGGTGTTCTCTGGCAAATGCCAAACGTCCTGCACAGTGTTGGGCTGTAAGCACAACCCCCACCTGTGGACGTCGGGCCCTCATACCACCCTCATGGAGTCTGTTTCTGACCGTTTGAGCAGACACATGCACATTTGTGGCCTGCTTGAGGTCATTTTGCAGGGCTCTGGCAGTGATCCTCCTGCTCCTCCTTGCACAAAGGCGGAGGTAGCGGTCCTGCTGCTGGGTTGTTGCCCTCCTACGGCCTCCTCCACGTCTCCTGATGTACTGGCCTGTCTCCTGGTAGCGCCTCCATGCTCTGGACACTACGCTGACAGACACAGCAAACCTTCTTGCCACAGCTCGCATTGATGTGCCATCCTGGATGAGCTGCACTACCTGAGCCACTTGTGTGGGGTTGTAGACTCCGTCTCATGCTACCACTAGAGTGAAAGCACCGCCAGCATTCAAAAGTGACCAAAACATCAGCCAGGAAGCATAGGAACTGAGAAGTGGTCTGTGGTCACCACCTGCAAAACCAGTCCTTTATTGGGGGTGTCTTGCTAATTGCCTATAATTTCCACCTGTTGTCTATTCCATTTGCACAACAGCATGTGAAATGTATTGTCAATCAGTGTTGCTTCCTAAGTGGACAGTTTGATTTCACAGAAGTGTGATTGACTTGGAGTTACATTGTGTTGTTTAAGTGTTCCCTTTATTTTTTTGAGCAGTGTATAACTGATGACAGAGACTTTTCTGCCAAACGTCCTCTGAGCGACGCAGAGACACCATTATACCTATCGACCTCTCTCTAGCCTAGAGGGACAAGACACTTCTCTACCTCCTCAAGACAGTATGAATGTTGATGTGTATATTTGAAAGGCCCACTCCTAAATTTAAACAACTTTCAGAACGACTGTAAGTATCACAGATTGGGTCTTTAACATATTCAGCAGCTACCAAATAACACCAAGTGGCGACGCCAAGAAAGGCAGTTAAACAACACATATAGATACCACCCCTATTGCTTAGCATGGAATCAACAATGACCAATGAAGCAGAATTTAATTGAAACGTTTGAAGTGAAACGGAATGATTTTCAGAGAGGGTTTTAGGCTACCTAATGTTTATAAACACCATACAGTACCACGTTGTAAAAGCGAACCCGTTGCACATGGAGAGATACTCTGTGTGACCGCGAGAGAGCAAAGTCTTGCATCGCGCTCATCCCAATATCTGTGGTGTGCTGCTCATGCAAAGTTATATAACGCTGTGTCTACATTAACTATACTTTTATGACTGCACCAGTATTTGGCCATCGGTTTTAGGCATATTGGGGAGTGGTAAGGGTCACAGCCTGTCCAAGGCCAGCGCTCAGTGGCGTGTTCGCACTGCTGGAACAAACCAAAAATGACAACGCAGTCCCTTTCTGACCATAATACCTTCATCTGTTGTTCATTATAACTTCAGAGTGTGTTTTATACATTCATAGTAGCTGTTTAATGGTCAAAATATCTCAGAGTGGACTAATTGGGTATCAATGACTGTGTCCCAAATGAGGCACTATTCCCTATAGATTGCACTGCTATTCCTTACACAGCCGTGGAGCATGCTGAGGGGAGGACGGCTCGTAATAACAGAGCGAATGGAATGGCATCAAACACAAGGAAACCATGTGTTTGATGTTGTTGACACCGTTCCACCTATTCCGCTCCAGCCATTACCATGTGCCCGTCCTCCCTAATTAAGGTGTAACCAACCTCCTGTGCTGTACAGTGCACTACTATTGACTAGTGATGGGGGAATACAGTCACAGATACAGTCACAGATACAGTCACAGTCACAGATACAGTTACAGTCACAATCACAGTCACAGATACAGATACAGTCACAGTCACAGATACAGATACAGTCACAGATACAGTCACAGTCACAGATACAGTTACAGTCACAATCACAGTCACAGATACAGTCACAGTCACAGATACAGTCACAGATACAGTCACAGATACAGTCACAGATACAGTCACAGTCACAGATACAAATACAGTTACAGTCACAGTCACAGATACAGTCACAGTCACAGATACAGTCACAGTCACAGATACAGTCACAGTCACAGTGACAGTCACAGATACAGGCACAGTCACAGTCACAGTCACAGATACAGTCACAGTCACAGATACAGTCACAGTCACAGATACAGTCACAAATACAGTCACAGATACAGTCACAGTCACATTCACAGATACAGTCACAGTCACAGATACAGTCACAGTCACAAATACAGTCACAGATACAGATACAGTCACAGTCACAAATACAGTCACAGATACAGTCACAGATACAGTCACAGATAATAATAATAATAATAATAATAATAATAATAATAATAATAATAATAATAATAATAATAATATGCCATTTAGCAGACGCTTTTATCCAAAGCGACTTACAGTCGACTTACACTCAGTGTATAAATACAGTATGTGTGATGACTACAATAAGAAAGCATTCCTGAGAGGACAATTGCATACAGTGTTGCCAGAGTTCACTCTGAACAACTACAAGTTTCAAACAGAGATCATCCATCCATATACAGTCTATATACTCTCCGACACACTCGACCCTCCCCCCCCCGCTACTCCCCCTATGGACACCCCCCCCACCCCCCCCACCCCTTCAACGGTCACTTACCTTACCTGCTGCTCCCCCTAGGGACAATGTTTTACCTCTACTTATTAACCGTTACTAAATGCACTTACAAATGCTTATAAAACTAACCATAATGTATCATGATTTTTTATTTTTTATTGTCATTTAGCAGACGCTCTTATCCAGAGCGACTTACAGTTAGTGAGTGCATGCATTATTCATACTACAACCTTATTTTCAATTGTTTCACAGAAGTTCTGTTCTCACTTTAGGGTGTAATGTAGGCTATTGGTGCTGTCCCAGGAACAGAAATGGACGGTTTTCAGACCAATGGTCAACTCTCATGATGTGTCTTGCCTCCCCCGTTTTAAATCCTGACGTCTTGTCCAGATTTACAACCCAGACATTATTCAATCATATCATTCCTTACCCGATTATATCTCAACAAATGGTGTTGGTTGTACATGGACCAACACATTTTGTTGGTCCATGTATGGTGAACCTCTGGTGAGACAATGGAGGGTAAATGGTTTATAATGCATTTACAAATATTTAAATAACCATTAATAACATCATTATAAGCCTTTTATTGACCGTTTACAAATGGAACCTTGTTGTAAAGTGTTACCTGTCTCTCTCTTGTCTCTCTGCAGCAGACGTGTAATGAGCAATTTGTTTGGAACATCAAATTGCAATAAAATCGCAGTGTTGAATCCAATACATATAGAATCGTGAGAATCGCAATACATATCATATCGGCACCTAAGTATCGTGATAATATCAAATCGTGAGGTCCCTGGCAATCCCCAGTCCTACGACATAGGGAATACAGTGACATTACCAATATCCAGACAATAAGCCACATCACCAATATCCAGACAATATCCAGACAATAAGCCACATCAACAATATCCAGACAATAAGCCACATCACCAATATCTAGACAATATCCAGACAATAAGCCACATCAACAATATCCAGACAATATCCAGACAATAAGCCACATCACCAATATCCAGACAATAAAGCCACATCAACAATATCCAGACAATAAAGCCACATCAACAATATCCAGACAATACCCAGACAATATCCAGACAATAAGCCACATCACCAATATCCAGACAATAAAGCCACATCAACAATATCCAGACAATATCCAGACAATAAAGCCACATCACCAATATCTAGACAATATCCAGACAATAAGCCACATCAACAATATCCAGACAATATCCAGACAATAAGCCACATCACCAATATCCAGACAATAAAGCCACATCAACAATATCCAGACAATAAAGCCACATCAACAATATCCAGACAATACCCAGACAATATCCAGACAATAAGCCAAATCACCAATATCCAGACAATAAAGCCACATCAACAATATCCAGACAATATCCAGACAATAAAGCCACATCACCAATATCCAGACAATATCCAGACAATATCCAGACAATAAGCCACATCAACAATATCCAGACAATATCCAGACAATATCCAGACAATATCCAGACAATAAAGCCATATCACCAATATCCAGACAATATGCAGACAATAAGCCACATCAACAATATCCAGACAATATCCAGACAATAAGCCACATCAACAATATCCAGACAATAAGCCACATCAACAATATCCAGACAATATCCAGACAATATCCAGACAATATCCAGACAATAAAGCCATATCACCAATATCCAGACAATACCCAGACAATAAGCCACATCAACAATATCCAGACAATATCCAGACAATAAGCCACATCAACAATATCCAGACAATAAGCCACATCAACAATATCCAGACAATATCCAGACAATATCCAGACAATAAACAGACAATAAGCCACATCAACAATATCCAGACAATATCCAGACAATATACAGACAATGATCCAGACAATATCCAGACAATATCCAGACAATATCCAGACAATAATCCTCATCTCTCCCAAGTGGACATTCTCAATTTTTCCCCTATCCCATCTGTCTATCTCCTCATTTGAATTCCATGCTGTCACAGTCACTAGCCCATTTAAGCTTAATATCCTTGTCATCTATCGCCCTCCAGGTTCCCTTGGAGAGTTCATCAATGAGCTTGACGCCTTGATAAGTTCCTTTCCTGAGGATGGCTCACCCCTCACAGTTCTGGGGGATTTCAACCTCCCTATGTCTACATTTGACTCATTTCTCTCTGCCTCCTTCTTTCCACTCCTCTCCTCTTTTGACCTCACCCTCTCACCGTCCCCCCCTACTCACAAGGCAGGCAATACGCTTGACCTCATCTTTACTAGATGCTGTTCTTCTACTAATCTCACTGCAACTCCCCTCCATGTCTCCGACAACTACTTTGTATCCTTTTCTCTCTCGCTCTCCTCCAACACTACTCACTCTGCCCCTACACAGATGGTAATGCGCCGTCGCAACCTTCGCTCTCTCTCTCCCGCTTCTCTCTCCTCTTCCATCCTATCATCTCTTCCCCTCTGCTCAATCCATCTCCCTCCAATCTCCTGATTCTGCCTCCTCAACCCTCCTCTCCTCCCTTTCTGCATCCTTTGACTCTCTATGTCCCCTATCCTCCCGGCCGGCTCGGTCCTCCCCTACAGCTCCGTGGCTTGATGACTCATTGCGAGCTCACAGAACAGAGCTTCGGGCAGCTGAGCGGAAATGGAAGAAAACTAGACTCCCTGCGGACCTGGCATCTTTTCACTCCCTCCTCTCTACATTTTCTTCATCTGTTTCTGCTGCTAAGGCCACTTTCTACCACGCTAAATTCCAAGCATCTGCCTCTAACCCTAGGAAGTTCTTTGCCACATTCTCCTCCCTGCTGAATCCCCCCCTCCTCCCTCTCTGTGGATGACTTCGTCAACCACTTTGAAAAGAAGGTTGACGACATCCGATCCTCGTTTGTTAAGTCAAATGACACTGCTGGTCCTGCTCACACTGCCCTACCCTATGCTTTGACTTCTTTCTCCCCTCTCTCTCCAGATAAAATCTTGCGACTTGTGACTGCAGGCCCCCCAACAACCTGCCCGCTTGACCCTATCCCCTCCTCTCTTCTCCAGACCATCTCCGGTGACCTTCTCCCCTACCTCACCTCGCTGATCAACTCATCCTTGACCGCTGGCTATGTCCCTTCCGTCTTCAAGAGAGCGAGAGTTGCACCCCTTCTCAAAAAACCAACATTCGATCCCTCTGATGTCAACAACTACAGACCAGTATCCCTTCTTTCTTTTCTCTCCAAAACTATTGAGCGTGCCGTCTTTAGCCAACTCTCTTGCTATCTCTCTCAGAATGACCTTCTTGATCCAAACCAGTCAGGTTTCAAGACTGGTCATTCAACTGAGACTGCTCTTCTCTGTGTCACGGAGGCTCTCCGCACTGCTAAAGCTAACTCTCTCTCCTCTGCTCTTGTCCTTCTAGACCTGTCTGCTGCCTTTGATACTGTGAACCATCAGATCCTCCTCTCCACCCTCTCCGAGCTGGGCATCTCCCGGCGCGGCTCACTCTTGGATTGCGTCCTACCTGACCGGTCGCTCCTACCAAGTGGCGTGGCAAGAAGCTGTCTCCGCACCACGTGCTCTCACCACTGGTGTCCCCCAGGGCTCAGTTCTAGGCCCTCTCCTATTCTCGCTATACACCAAGTCACTTGGCTCTGTCATATCCTCACATGGCCTCTCCTATCATTGCTACGCTGACGACACACAACTAATCTTCTCCTTTCCCCCTTCTGATAACCAGGTGGTGAATCGCATCTCTGCATGTCTGGCAGACATATCAGTATGGATGACGGATCACCACCTCAAGCTGAACCTTGGCAAGACGGAGCTGTTCTTCCTCCCGGGGAAGGACTGCCTGTTCCATGATCTCGCCATCACGGTTGACAACTCCGTTGTGTCCTCCTCCCAGAGTGCGAAGAGCCTTGGCATGACCCTGGACAACACCCTGTCGTTCTCCGCTAACATCAAGGCGGTGACCCGATCCTGTAGGTTCATGCTCTACAACATTCGGAGAGTACGACCCTGCCTTACACAGGAAGCGGCACAGGTCCTAATACAGGCACTTGTCATCTCCCGTCTGGATTACTGCAACTCGCTGTTGGCTGGGCTCCCTGCCTGTGCCATTAAACCCCTACAACTCATCCAGAATGCCGCAGCCCGTCTGGTGTTCAACCTTTCCAAGTTCTCTCACGTCACCCCCCTCCTCCGCACACTCCACTGGCTTCCAGTTGAAGCTCGCATCTATGGAGCTGTGAGGGGAACGGCACCTCCGTACCTTCAGGCTCTGATCAGTCCCTACACCCAAACGAGGGCATTGCGTTCATCCACCTCTGGCCTGCTGGCTCCCCTTCCTCTGCGGAAGCATAGTTCCGCTCAGCCCAGTAAAAACTGTTCGCTGCTCTGGCACCCCAATGGTGGAACAAGCTCCCTCACGACGCCAGGACAGCGGAGTCACTCACCACCTTCCGGAGACATTTGAAACCCCACCTCTTTAAGGAATACCTGGGATAGGATAAAGTAATCCTTCTACCCCTCCCTTACCCCAAAAAGGTGAATGCACCAATTTGTAAGTCGCTCTGGATAAGAGCGTCTGCTAAATGACGTAAATGTAAATATAAATATGCCACATCAACAATATCCAGACAATATCCAGGCAATATCCAGACAATACCCAGACAATATCTCTCTGGCCTGGGTAATACTATTCTCTCTGGCCTGGGTAATAATATTCTCTCTGGCCTGGGTAATAATATTCTCTCTGGCCTGGGTAATAATATTCTCTCTGGCCTGGGTAATACTATTATCTCTGGCCTGGGTAATAATATTCTCTCTGGCCTGGGTAATACTATTCTCTCTGGCCTGGGTAATACTATTCTCTCTGGCCTGGGTAATAATATTCTCTCTGGCCTGGGCAATAATATTCTCTCTTGCCTGGGTAATACTATTCTCTCTGGCCTGGGTAATACTATTCTCTCTGGCCTGGGTAATAATATTCTCTCTGGCCTGGGTAATAATATTCTCTCTGGCCTGGGTAATAATATTCTCTCTGGCCTGGGTAATAATATTCTCTCTGGCCTGGGTATTAATATTCTCTCTGGCCTGGGTATTAATATTATCTCTGGCCTGGGTAATACTATTCTCTCTGGCCTGGGTAATAATATTCTCTCTGGCCTGGGTAATAATATTCTCTCTGGCCTGGGTATTAATATTATCTCTGGCCTGGGTAATACTATTCTCTCTGGCCTGGGTAATAATTTTCTCTCTGGCCTGGGTAATACTATTCTCTCTGGCCTGGGTATTAATATTCTCTCTGGCCTGGGTAATAATATTCTCTCTGGCCTGGGTAATAATATTCTCTCTGGCCTGGGTAATACTATTCTCTCTGGCCTGGGTAATAATATTATCTCTGGCCTGGGTAATACTATTCTCTCTGGCCTGGGTAATAATATTCTCTCTGGCCTGGGTAATAATATTCTCTCTGGCCTGGGTAATAATATTCTCTCTGGCCTGGGTAATAATATTCTCTCTGGCCTGGGTAAATGGTCTGAAATACGTAGCATACTGAAGTCTGTTATGTCTGTGACTATAGCGTTCCTGGGGGATAGGCTAGCTCTTACTACTACAACAACATGTGCAGTATCCCATTCCAACCAGCCCCAGACCACAGAAACATCAGGAATGTTTTGATGCAGGTTTTGGATTAGAAGATTGGTGTCAACCAGTGAATAATTAGGCCTAGTCTGATGCTAAATATAATATAATTAGCATTATGTCAGAAGACAATTATAACTTATTTGGTTGTAATGGTCTCCCATCTGATCTGTGAACTACAGTGATAACACCTACACTTACCTGTCTTCATCCATGTCTGGAATATACAGTTCCTTCGGAAAGTTTTCAGACCCCTTGACTTTTTCCACATTTTGTTACGTTACAGTCTTATTCAAAAATTGATTAAATGTTTAGTTAAAAAAATAAAATCTAAACACAATACCTCATAATGACAAAGCAAAAACCGTTTTTTAGAAATGTTTGCAAATTTATTAAAACGGAAATATTACATTTACATAAGTATTCCGACCCTTTACTTAGTACTTTGTTAATAATAATAATAATCATAATCATATGCCATTTAGCAGACGCTTTTATCCAAAGCGACTTACAGTCATGTGTGCATACATTTTTACGTATGGGTGATCCCGGTGTTCGAACCCACTACCCTGGCGTTACAAGCGCCATGCTCTATCAATTGAGCTACAGTGCTTATTGAAGCACCTTTGGCAGCGATTACAGCATCAAGTCTTCTTGGGTATGACGCTACAAGTTCGGCACACCTGTATTTGCGGAGTTTCTCCCATTCTTCTCCCAGATCCTCTCAAGCTTTGTCAGGTTGGATGGGGAGCGTTGCTGCACAGCTATTTTCAGGTCTCTCCAGAGATGTTAGATCGGGTTCAAGTCTGGGCTCTGGCTGGGCAACTCAATGACATTCAGAGACTTATCCCGAAGCCACTCCTGTGTTGTCTTGGCTGTGTGCTTTGGGTCGTTGTCCTGTTGAAAGGTGAACCTTCGCCCCAGTCTGAGGTCCTGAGCGCTCTGGAGCAGGTTTTCATCAAGGATCTCTCTGTACTTTGCTCCGTTCAGCTTTGCCTCTATTCTGACTAGTCTCCCAGTCCTTGCCGCTGAAAAACATCCCCACAGCATGGTGCTGCCACCACAATGCTTCACCGTAGGGATGGGGCCAGGTTTCCTCAAGATGTGATGCTTGGCATTCAGGCCAAAGAATTCAATCTTGGTTTCATCAGACCAGATAATCTTGTTTCTCATGGTCTGAGAGTCTTTAGGTGCCTTTTGGCAAACTCCAAGCGGGCTGTCATGTGCCATTTACTGAGGAGTGGCTTCCGTCTGGCCACTCTACCATAAAGGCCTGATTGGTGGAGTGCTGCAGAGATGGTTGTCCTTCTGGAAGGTTCCCCCATCTCCACAGAGGGTTCTTGGTCACCTCCCTGACCAAGGCTCTTCTCCCCCGATTGCTCAATTTAGCCGGGCGGCCAGCTCTAGGAGTCTTGGTGGTTCGAAACTTCTTCCATTTAAGAATGATGGAGGCCACGGTGTTCTTGGGGACCTTCAATGCTGCAGAATTTTTTTGGTACCCTTCCCCAGAGATCTGTGCCTCAACACAATTCTGTCTCGGAGCTCTACGGACAATTCCTTTGACCTCATGGCTTGGTTTCTGCTCTGACATGCACTGTCAACTGTGAGACCTTATATAGACAGGTGTGTGCCTTTCCAAATCATGTCCAATCAATTGAATTTACCACAGGTGGACTCAAATCAAGTTGTAGAAACATCTCAAGGATGATCAATGGAAACAGGATACACCTGAGCTCAATTTTGAGTCTCATAGCAAAGGGTCTGAATACTTATGTAAATAAGGTAACATTTCTAAACACCTGTTTTTGCTTTGTCATTATGAGGTATTGTGTGTAGATTGCTGATGTTTTTTATTTAATTTAATCCATTTTAGAATAAGGCTGTAACTTAACAAAATGTGTAAAAGGTCAAAGGGTCTGAATACTTTCCGAAGGCACTGTATGTGTGTATATGGCCACCAAATGGAAGATCTGAGTGTGATTAGTCACGGCCACCAAATGCGTCTGAATGATGTGAGTGTGCATGGTGGTCATCAAACACCCTGGAATGATCAGTGAATGTATGGCCATCAGATGCTCCTGAATGATGAGCTAACATTGCCTACTGTGGCTGACTGGCTATCTGGTTGAAAACAACAATAGGTGAATCATCACTGGTAGCTAGCTAGATGCATTTATGGCTTTTTCTAAGTACCTTGGCTAGATAGGTGAAGGAGGCTGAGACTGAAGGAGCTATCTTGTCAGTCTCTTCCAACCAGGGAATGCAAGGTTGACAGCTGGTTTGTTAACCCTTTCCTTCTTGTGGAGTTGTGTGTGTGTGCAATGTTCATTTGGCATTCTACATTGTGCAGTGTCATTGCAAAATACACTATATTTGTTCCACCAATAGCTAATAATAGAATTGATCAAACCCAATAATACAATATAAATGAACAGAATGGTAGGCCCAGAACCATACATATACAGCATATCTCTCTATATCTCTCCATACAGTATAGATCTCTATATATCTCTATACAGTATATATCTCTATATCTCTCTATACAGTATATATCTCTATATCTCTCTATACAGTATATATCTCTATATCTCTCTATACAGTATATATCTCTATATCTCTCTATACAGTATATATCTCTATATCTCTCTATACAGTATATATCCCATAGACAAAAAAAAATGTATGCACGCACGACTGTAAGTCGCTTTGGATAAAAGCGTCTGCTAAATGGCATATTATTATTATTATTATATTATCTCTATATCTCTCTATACAGTATATATCTCTATATCTCTCTATACAGTATCTCTCTATATATGGCTCTGGGTAGGCCTATAATCTTCAGCATACAGCGAACAAGATAAACACAACATGACATGTATTTTGGTAGTGTTGCATCATTTTCCACATTTATTTAATATCTGACAATGTGTTTAGTGTACACAAACATTTGACGCTTAACTCCAACACTCCAAATAGAGACATTGATTTACCTACTACCCATTTAAGATGGTGTTTAAAACATGTTACAGCTGCATAATACAACATAATTCACAGCAATCATGTTTGTTTATATACAATGCAAAATAACATGAAGAAAAATAAAATAGAAAAATGCTTTAATGTGCAGTTTGACAGAGCTAAAGAAAAACCACCAGTTATTAAGACAATGGGTTATAAATCCAAAAGCTGCTTTGTGAAGGCTGTTAGGATACGATAGTGTCAGGGTGATGGTAAAGTAGATGTTAGGATACGATAGTGTCAGGGTAGATGGTAAAGTAGATGTTAGGATACGATAGTGTCAGGGTAGATGGTAAAGTAGATGTTAGGATACGATAGTGTCAGGGTAGATGGTAAAGTAGATGTTAGGATACGATAGTGTCAGGGTAGATGGTAAAGTAGATGTTAGGATACGATAGTGTCAGGGTAGATGGTAAAGTAGATGTTAGGATACGATAGTGTCAGGGTGATGGCAAAGTAGATGTTAGGATACGATAGTGTCAGGGTAGATAGTAAAGTAGATGTTAGGATACGATAGTGTCAGGGTAGATGGTAAAGTAGATGTTAGGATACGATAGTGTCAGGGTGATGGTAAAGTAGACGTTAGGATACGATAGTGTCAGGGTAGATGGTAAAGTAGATGTTAGGATACGATAGTGTCAGGGTAGATGGTAAAGTAGATGTTAGGATACGATAGTGTCAGGGTAGATGGTAAAGTAGATGTTAGGATACGATAGTGTCAGGGTAGATGGTAAAGTAGATGTTAGGATACGATAGTGTCAGGGTAGATGGTAAAGTAGATGTTAGGATACGATAGTGTCAGGGTAGATGGTAAAGTAGATGTTAGGATACGATAGTGTCAGGGTAGATGGTAAAGTAGATGTTAGGATACGATAGTGTCAGGGTAGATGGTAAAGTAGATGTTAGGATACGATAGTGTCAGGGTAGATGGTAAAGTAGATGTTAGGATACGATAGTGTCAGGGTAGATGGTAAAGTAGATGTTAGGATACGATAGTGTCAGGGTAGATGGTAAAGTAGATGTTAGGATACGATAGTGTCAGGGTAGATGGTAAAGTAGATGTTAGGATACGATAGTGTCAGGGTGATGGTAAAGTAGATGTTAGGATACGATAGTGTCAGGGTGATGGTAAAGTAGATGTTAGGATACGATAGTGTCAGGGTGATGGTAAAGTAGATGTTAGGATACGATAGTGTCAGGGTAGATGGTAAAGTAGATGTTAGGATACGATAGTGTCAGGGTGATGGTAAAGTAGATGTTAGGATACGATAGTGTCAGGGTGATGGTAAAGTAGACGTTAGGATACGATAGTGTCAGGGTAGATGGTAAAGTAGATGTTAGGATACGATAGTGTCAGGGTAGATGGTAAAGTAGATGTTAGGATACGATAGTGTCAGGGTGATGGTAAAGTAGATGTTAGGATACGATAGTGTCAGGGTAGATGGTAAAGTAGATGTTAGGATACGATAGTGTCAGGGTGATGGTAAAGTAGATGTTAGGATACGATAGTGTCAGGGTAGATGGTAAAGTAGATGTTAGGATACGATAGTGTCAGGGTGATGGTAAAGTAGATGTTAGGATACGATAGTGTCAGGGTGATGGTAAAGTTGACGTTAGGATACGATAGTGTCAGGGTGATGGTAAAGTAGATGTTAGGATACGATAGTGTCAGGGTGATGGTAAAGTAGATGTTAGGATACGATAGTGTCAGGGTAGATGGTAAAGTAGATGTTAGGATACGATAGTGTCAGGGTAGATGGTAAAGTAGATGTTAGGATACGATAGTGTCAGGGTAGATGGTAAAGTAGATGTTAGGATACGATAGTGTCAGGGTAGATGGTAAAGTAGATGTTAGGATACGATAGTGTCAGGGTAGATGGTAAAGTAGATGTTAGGATACGATAGTGTCAGGGTAGATGGTAAAGTAGATGTTAGGATACGATAGTGTCAGGGTAGATGGTAAAGTAGATGTTAGGGATACGATAGTGTCAGGGTAGATGGTAAAGTAGATGTTAGGATACGATAGTGTCAGGGTGATGGTAAAGTAGACGTTAGGATACGATAGTGTCAGGGTAGATGGTAAAGTAGATGTTAGGATACGATAGTGTCAGGGTAGATGGTAAAGTAGATGTTAGGATACGATAGTGTCAGGGTAGATGGTAAAGTAGATGTTAGGATACGATAGTGTCAGGGTAGATGGTAAAGTAGATGTTAGGATACGATAGTGTCAGGGTAGATGGTAAAGTAGATGTTAGGATACGATAGTGTCAGGGTAGATGGTAAAGTAGATGTTAGGATACGATAGTGTCAGGGTAGATGGAAAAGTAGATGTTAGGATACGATAGTGTCAGGGTAGATGGTAAAGTAGACGTTAGGATACGATAGTGTCAGGGTAGATGGTAAAGTAGATGTTAGGTTACGATAGTGTCAGGGTGATGGTAAAGTAGACGTTAGGATACGATAGTGTCAGGGTAGATGCTTCATATATTAATAATTTACATTCTACAGGACTGTATGTGAGATTTCAGTGACTATTTGTTTTTTCTGATTGAATCAATCGAACAAGACAAACTTTGGGGAAATCAACCAGACCCAACAGGTCTCTGACCCATTGGTACAGGGTAGGTATCTGATGATCTCTATACCATTAGTCGATAATATGTTTAGAAATGCCATATACCAACTCATTGTCACTGGCTTTAAGTGAATGATAAAATTAAAATGCATACACTGATATTAATCTCCAAACAGATAGTATGTATATTAGCCTGCAGGAAGAGATTATGATTAAGCTGGACAAACAGCCTGATGATGGCGAAATCCCAAATGGCACCCTATTCACTATGTAGTGCACTACTTTTGATCAGGGACCATGTTTCCTAGTGCAAATCCTTCTTCAGAAACCCCGTTTTTTAAATCTTATCCCCAGTGTGCTAGAAAAACGGAGCTTGTTTTCATTTACACGATTCTATTCACAATGTAAGGACCGTTCTGTCTGTTTCTCATATTGGGTTTGAATTAGAAGGAATTATCATTATTAGTTTATTTTATTGTCACTACCATTATATTCACAATGTCTCTAGCTGATCAAAAATATTGTGGCATGAGCAAAGTGAGATTGCAGATCAGGTACAGAAATCTATCTATGTGATGATGATGATGGTTTAATTATAGTAATGTATATCTGCTACAGCACATACAGTCGAAGCTGGCCCTCTATCAATGTTGTTATCGGGGGAAGCTGGCCCTCTATCAATGTTGTTATTGGGGGAAGCTGGCCCTCTATCAATGTTGTTATCGGGGGAAGCTGGCCCTCTATCAATGTTGTTATCGGGGGAAGCTGGCCCACTATCAATGTTGTTATTGGGGGAAGCTGGCCCTCTATCAATGTTGTTATCGGGGGAAGCTGGCCCACTATCAATGTTGTTATCGGGGAAGCTGGCCCTCTATTAATGTTGTTATTGGGGGAAGCTGGCCCACTATCAATGTTGTTATCAGGGGAAGCTGGCCCACTATCAATGTTGTTATCGGGGGAAGCTGGCCCACTATCAATGTTGTTATTGTGGGGGTAGCTGGCCCTCTATCAATGTTGTTATCGGGGGGGTAGCTGGCCCACTATCAATGTTGTTATCGGGGGGGTCGCACTATTCACTATCCAGAGTAAGGAGGGGAGAGGGGGCAGAGGTCATAGGTCATGTTATCAAAAAGTTTGAGGAACTCATAATAAGTGCTGTGTGCAGAAATTGCACTGTAAGCTACATTAGAAATATAAATGTCTTTGTAAATAAATAAGTGCATAAATAAATAAATAATAATGTTGTTAAATATATAAATATAACCTCATCTTAATAAAAGGTTAAATTTGGTGGATTTTCATAAAATGTTATTTCACGTAGTCAGAGCTAACACTCTCATAGCCACTGTGAGACGCAGCGGAACCATCGTGTGGTTTTACTAGAAAACCAGTGTGAACATGTGAAAATGTGATCGATGCCAACCCTTCTCTCTCGTCGCCAGGCTGCGGGAGCGTCCCAAATGGAACACGATTGCCTTTTATAGTGCACTACTTTTTGACCAGAGCACTAATCCAAGAGACTGTGGGCCCTGATCAAAATGAACGCGCCATATAGGTATTTAGGACGCAGTCTGTGTGTGTTAACGTCTCAGATCACATCATGAGGAATAAGGAGGTTAGATATCGTCCTTCGATTCATAAGGGGGTTATTCTGTCCTGTCCAACAGAGCTGAGATGGTACGGGAAAGAGGAAAGGGACAGACGAGGTACACTACTACACGCAAACGACTGTCAACTGTCGTTTTTTCAGTCTTATTCTTTAGCAGAACTGAGGAAACCCTCATTTTGGTGAAAATGTGTTTACTTTGAATACTAACCTGCTTGTTTCAACATTGTACAGAGTAACACTAAGAGCAGCGATATGACAAAGACCACATATCTGGAGTCAGTAAGTACTCATAGAATCTAGATCCTATTTCTATGGTAGTACTTCCATCTCTGTTTTCTCCTGTAAGGTAAGCTGAGGCGCGGTAATGTAGTAATGTGAACAGCTTTAGACCGAGCGATTTACCAGTCAACCAAACGCTCCTGACTTTATTTATTTATTTTTTCCTGAAGGAATAAATGTGTTATATAATAAGCTCAACGTGTTGCTGGCGACTACCATACAGTACATCATAATGCAAGTCTATAAAATAAGGAACTGGTAACTTCCGCTCTCCCTTCTCTTCCTCCGTTCCCTCAGCTCAGAACTTTCTGGTAAAGTAAGGAGGTTTGGGATCAGTCCCAAATGGTGCCATATTCCCTATGTAGTGCACTATTTTTGACCAGAGTCCAATGGGCCCTTCTTACAGTAGCTATGACCAGCCCTATAGGCCCTTCTTACAGTAGATATGACCAGCCCTATAGGCCTTTCTTACAGTAGCTATGACCAGCCCTATAGGTCCTTCTTACAGTAGCTATGACCAGCCCTATAGGCCATTCTTACAGTAGCTATGACCAGCCCTCTAGGTCCTTCTTACAGTAGCTATGACCAGCCCAATAGGCCCTTTTTACAGTAGCTATGACCAGCCCTATAGGCCCTTCTTACAGTAGCTATGACCAGCCCTATAGGCCCTTCTTACAGTAGCTATGACCAGGCTCTGATCAAAAGCAACACGCTATACAGGGAATATGGTGCCATTTGGGCGTCAGCCTTGGAGAGGAGTTCAACCAGACAGTGAGGCTCACACGGACAGACAGCGGTACAGGCCTGACGGACACACAACGACGATGGAGGCCTCAGGGCCTTGGATACACTGGTGGTCAGCTTGTGATAAACTGGGCGTGTGCAGAAGGAGGAGGAGGAGCAAGTTGGTTACTAGAGTAGGAGGGGGTCAGGGGTCAGCACAGGAGTAAAGGAGTAATGAAGGATCTGGGATCTATATACAGGTTAGTCTCTTTGTGTTCTATTGTCTTGTCTATAAGACGTGTTGTTGATTCACATCCTCATCTGTCCAGCTCTTCTTCTGGAGAGTTTGGACCTGACAGAAACAAGAGGGAGAGAAAACAGTGACTCAAAGGTTTACATTGTACATGTGAGTCATTTAGCAGACACTCTTATCCAGAGAGACTTACAGTATTGAGTCATTTAGCAGACACTCTTATCAACAGCCACTACAGTACTGAGTCATTTAGCAGACACTCTTATCCAGAGAGACTACAGTAGTGAGTAATTTAGCAGACACTCTGATCCAGAGAGACTACAGTATTGAGTCATTTAGCAGACGCTCTTATCCAGAGAGACTACAGTATTGAGTCATTTAGCAGACGCTCTTATCCAGAGAGACTACAGTATTGAGTCATTTAGCAGACGCTCTTATCCAGAGAGACTACAGTAGTGAGTCATTTAGCAGACGCTCTTATCAACAGCCACTACAGTAGTGAGTCATTTAGCAGACGCTCTTATCCAGAGAGACTAACAGTAGTGAGTCATTTAGCAGACGTTCTTATCCTGAGAGACTACAGTAGTGAGTCATTTAGCAGACACTCCTATCCAGAGAGACTACAGTAGTGAGTCATTTAGCAGATGCTCTTATCCAGAGAGACTACAGTAGTGAGTCATTTAGCAGACGCTCTTATCCAGAGAGACTACAGTAGTGAGTCATTTAGCAGACGCGCTTATCAACAGCCACTACAGTAGTGAGTCATTTAGCAGACGCTCTTATCCAGAGAGACTACAGTAGTTAATCATTTAGCAGACGCTCTTATCCAGAGCCAGTGATGTATTGGGTCGTACACACTACCCTCTGTAGCGCCTTACGGTCGGATGTCGAGCAGTTGCCATACCAGGCGGTGATGCAACCGGTCAGGATGCTCTCGATGGTGCAGCTGGATAACTTTTTGAGGATCTGGGGACCCATGCCAAATCTTTTCAGTCTCCTGAGGGGGAAAAGGTGTTGTCGTGCCCTCTTAACGACTGTCTTGGTGTGTTTGGACCATGATAGTTTGTTGGGGATGTAGACACCAATGAACTTGAAACTCTCGACTCGCTCCACTACAGCCCCGTCGATGTTAATGGTGGCCTGTTCGGCCCTCCTTTTCCTGTAGTCCACGATCATCTCCTTTGTCTTGCTCACATTGAGGGAGAGGTTGTTGTCCTTGCACCACACTGCGAGGTCTCTGACCTCCTCCCTATAGGCTGTCTCATCATTGTCGGTGATCAGGCCTACAGCTGTTGTGTCGTCAGCGAACTTAATGATGGTGTTGGAGTCATGCTTGGCCATGCAGGGAATACAGGAGGGGACTAAGCACGCATCCCTGAGGGGCCCCTGTGTTGAGGATCAGCATGGCAGATGTGTTGTTACCTACCCTCACTACCTGGGGGCGGCCTGTCAGGAAGTCCAGGATCCAGTTGCAGAGGGAGGTGTTTAGTCCCAGGGTCCTTAGCTTAGTGATGAGCTTTGTGGGCACTATGGTGTTGAACGCTGAGCTGTAGTCAATGAACAGCATTCTCACATAGGTGTTCCTTTTGTCCAGTTGGGAAAGGGCAGTGTGGAGTGCAATAGAGATTGCATCATCTGTGTATCTGTTGGGGCGGTATGCAAATTGGAGTGGGTCTAGGGTTTCCGGGATGATGGTGTTGATGTGAGCCACGACCAGCTTTTCAAAGCTCTTCATGGCTACGGACGTGAGTGCTACGGGGCAGTAGTCATTTAGGCAGGTTATCTTCGCATTCTTGGGCACAGGGACTATGGTGGTCTGCTTGCTCTTCTGGTAGGCTCGCGTCACTGGGCAGCTCGTGGCTGGGTTTCCCTTTGTAGTCCATAATAGTTTGCAAGCCCTACCACATTCGACGAGCGTCAGAGCCGGTGTAGTAGGATTCAATCTTAGTCCTGTATTGCCGCTTTGCCTGTTTGATGGTTCGTCTGAGGGCATAGCGGGCTTTCTTATAAGCCTCCGGATTAGTGTCCCGAGCGATTAGCTCGGTGCAGGTAATCCATGGCTTCTGGTTGGCATATGTACATACGGTCACTGTGGGAACGACGTCGTCACTTATTGATGAAGCCGGTGACTGAGGTAGTATACTCCTCAATGCCATTGGATGAATCACGGAACATATTCCAGTCTGTGCTAGCAAAACAGTCCTGTAGCGTAGGATCCGCCTCATCTGACCACTTCCGTATTGAGCGAGTCACTGGTACTTCTTGCTTTAGTTTTTGCTTGTAAGCAGGAATCAGGAGGATAGAATTATGGTCAGAATTTCAAAATGGAGGGCGAGGGAGAGCTTTGTACACATCTCTGTGTGTGGAGTAAAGGTGGTCTAGAGTTTTTTCCCCCTCTGGTTACACATGTGACATGCTGGTAGAAATGAGGTAAAACGGATTTAAGTTTGCCTGCATTAAAGTCCCCGACCACTAGGAGCGCCGCTTCTGGATGAGCATTTTCTTGTTTGCTTATGGCCTTATACAGCTCGTTGAGTGCGGTCTTAGTGCCAGCATCGGTTTGTCGTGGTAAGTAGACGGCTACGAATAATATAGATGAGAACTCTCTTGGTAGATAGTGTGGTCTACAGCTTATCACGAGGTACTCTACCTCAGGCGAGCAATACCTTGAGACTTCTTTAATATTAGACATTGCGCACCAGCAGTTATTGAGAAATAGACACACACACCCGTCCCTCGTCTTACCAGACGTAGCTGCTCTGTTCTGCCGATGCACGGAAAACCCCAGCAAGCTGTGTATTATCCTTGTCTTCGTTCAGCCACGACTCGGTGAAACATAAGATATTACAGTTTTTAATGTTCTGTTGGTAGGATAGTCTCGATCGTAGAGCATCGAGTTTGTTTTCCAGTGATTACACGTAGGCCAATAGAACTGAGGGTCACTCGCCTACGAATCCTCACAAGGCACCCCTATCTTCTTTATCTGTTTCTCCGCCTTTTCTTCACGAGAATGACGGGGATTTGGGCCTGGTCTCCGGAAAGCAGTATATCCTTCACATCGGACTCATTAAAGAAAAAAATCTTCATCCAGTTCGAGGTTGAGTAATCGCTGTTCTGATGTCCAGAAGCTCTTTTCGGTCATAAGAGACGGTGGCAACAACTTTATGTACAAAATAAGTTACAAACAATGTGAAAAAAATAAATAATAATAGCACAGTTGGTTAGGAGCCCGTAAAACGGCAGCCGTCCCCTCCAGCGCCATTATCATGATCCATCGGTGTGTACGGAGAAAGGCACCTAACTCTAATTGCTCCTGTAAGTCGCTCTGGATAAGCGTGTCTGCTAAATGACTAAAATGTAGATGTAAACGTACAGTTCTAATTCAAGTGGGATTTACAATTACATTTTACATTTGAGTCATTTAGCAGACGTGTCACGCCCTGGCTCTGGGGACTCTTGTATGTTGAGCCAGGGTGTTAGTGTCTATGTTTCGTTTTCTATGTTCTGTTCTAGGTTTCTATGTTGGCCGGGGTGGTTCTCAATCAGAGGCAACGAGAATCAGCTGTTGCTTGTTGTCTCTGATTGGGAACCATACTTAGGCAGCCTGTTGTGCACTTGTGTTTTCTGGGATCTTGTTCCGTGTTGGTTTGTGTTCATGACCGATGACTTCACGTTTCGTTTTGTTGTATTGTAAAAGTACTATTAAAGTATGTACTCGTATCACGCTGTGCCTTGGTCCACTCATTATTTCGATCGTGACAAGACGTTCTTATCCAGGGCAACTTATAATCAGTGCATTCCACTAACGTAGGCAAAACAACCACAAACGATCATGATCATGATCATTGCAAGTAAAACCCAGGCCTTCTTCAAAACAGCCGGTATCTTGAAAGCCAGCGCTACTAAGACTAAAAGGACAATCAACAGATCTAAGTGTGTCAGCCCATGTTACCTGATGGATCCAGCCAGGAGGGGGTTAAATGCATAGAGCCAGTCGTGCATCTCCTTGTCGTTGCTGGCTTGGAGCAGTATCCCGCGGTGCTCCGTACACACAGCAAACGTGTTTGGGGTCTGGGGAGAAAACACATAGAGGTACAGTGTTGTTGAAACCAGCCAGCTTCTGAAGGAACGCTTCCCTTTGAGGTTTAGCACGGGGAGGAAAAACATCTGTCTTTTCAAATACTGTAGATATACTGTACACTGAGTGTACAAAACATTAGGAGCACCTTCCTAATATTGAGTTGCACCCCCTTTTGTCCTCAGAACAGCCTCAATTCGTCGGGGCATGGACTCTACAATGCTTCCCACAGTTGTGTCAAGTTGGCTGAATGTTCTTTGGGTGGTGGATCATTCTTGATACACATGGGAAAGCATTTCGCTACACCCGCAATAACATCTGCTAAACATGTGTACGTGACAAATACATTTTGATTTGATTTGATTTGAAACTGTTGAGCGTGAAAAACCCAGCAGTGTTGCAGTTCTTAACACACTCAAACTGGTGCACCTGGCACCTACTACCATACCCTGTTCAAAGGCACTTCAATATTTTGTCTTGTCCGTTCACCCTCTGAATGGCACACATACACAATCCATGTCTCAACTGTCGCAAGACTTTAAAAATCCTTCTTTAACCTGGCTCCTCCATTTCATCTACACTGGTGACATCACTAAGGGATCATAGCTTTCACCTGGATTCACCTGGTCAGTCTATGTCAAAGGAAAGAGCAGGTGTTCCTAATGTTTTGTTCACTCAGTGTGTATATATAGGCCTAGATACTTTGTTAATTTCAATTCAACGTACACTACCATTCAAAAGTTTGGGGTCACTTAGAAATGTCCTTGTTTTCGAAAGAAAAAAAATACTTTTTTTGTCCATTAAATTAACAACAAATTGATCAGAAATACAGTGTAGACATTGTTAATGTTACTCAGTGTATGTGTCAAGTAAAAGATGACAGGAGATGGAGATGGTGTTCATGGTAATAGTTCATCTGGTGTTGGTCTACCTGACAAAGACCATGTCAGTCACTTTAAGCTTTATTAACAGAGCACCTACTGGGATCAGCTAAATGGTGAGCAGACATTACTTAGTTTTTTTTGCTTTATAAAAGGTTATCAACCTTGAGCATGGCCTGCTGATTTAGGATTAAGCAATGTATTGGGCAATGGGCATGCATTCTAAGGGATTGGAACAAGGCCTACTGTAGGTGTCCTCAGGTAAAATGTGTGTAAAGGTGTGTCGGCAGGTAAAAGGTGTCAGGTAGAGGTGTCAAGTGAAGGTGTAAAAAGGTGTGTCGGCAGGTAAAGGTGTGTAACGATGTGTGGGCAGGTAATGGTGTGTAAAGGTGTGTTGGCAGGTAATGGTGTGTAAAGGTGTGTCGGCAGGTAAAAGGTGTCAGGTAAAAGGTGTCAGTTAAAGTGGTGTAATGTGTGTAAAGGTGAGTCGGCAGGTAAAAGGTGTCAGGTAAAGGTGTGTAAAGGTGTGTTGGCAGGTAAAAGGTGTCAGGTAAAAGGTGTCAGCTGAAGGTGTGTAAAGGTGTGTTGGTAGGTAAATGGTGTCAGATAAAAGGTGTCAGGTGAAGTTGTGTAAAGGTGTTTTGGCAGGTAAAAGTTGTCAGGTAAAAGGTGTGTAAAGGTGTGTAAAGGTGTGTCAGCAGGTAAAAGGTGTGTAAAGGTGTGTAGGTAGGTAAAGGTTGTCAGGTAAAAGGTGTGTAAAGGTGTGTTGGCAGGTATAGGTGTCAGGTGAATGTGTCAGGTGAAGGTATGTAAAGGTGTCAGGTAAAGGTGTGTAAAGGTGTGTCGGCAGGTAATGGTGTCAGGTAAAGGTGTGTAAAGGTGTGTCGGCAGGTAATGGTGTCAGGTAAAGATATGTAAAGGTGTGTTGGCAGGTAATGGTGTCAGGTAAAGGTGTGTAAAGGTGTGTTGGCAGGTAATGGTGTCAGGTAAATGTATGTCAAGGTGTCAGGTAAAGGTGTGTAAAGGTGTGTCGGCAGGTAATGGTGTCAGGTAAAGGTATGTACAGGTGTGTCGGCAGGTAATGGTGTCAGGTAAAGGTATGTCAAGGTGTCAGGTAAAGGTGTGTAAAGGTGTGTCGGCAGGTAATGGTGTCAGGTAAAGGTATGTAAAGGTGTGTCGGCAGGTAATGGTGTCAGGTAAAGATATGTAAAGGTGTGTCGGCAGGTAATGGTGTCAGCAAAAGGTGTGTAAAGGTGTGTCGGCAGGTAATGGTGTCAGGTAAAGATATGTAAAGGTGTGTTGGCAGGTAATGGTGTCAGGTAAAGGTGTGTAAAGGTGTGTTGGCAGGTAATGGTGTCAGGTAAATGTATGTCAAGGTGTCAGGTAAAGGTGTGTAAAGGTGTGTCGGCAGGTAATGGTGTCAGGTAAAGGTATGTACAGGTGTGTCGGCAGGTAATGGTGTCAGGTAAAGGTATGTCAAGGTGTCAGGTAAAGGTGTGTAAAGGTGTGTCGGCAGGTAATGGTGTCAGGTAAAGGTATGTAAAGGTGTGTCGGCAGGTAATGGTGTCAGGTAAAGATATGTAAAGGTGTGTCGGCAGGTAATGGTGTCAGCAAAAGGTGTGTAAAGGTGTGTCGGCAGGTAATGGTGTCAGGTAAAGGTGTGTAAAGGTGTGTCGGGAGGTAATGGTGTCATGTAAAGTATGTAAAGGTGTGTCGGCAGGTAATGGTGTCAGGTAAAGGTGTGTAAAGGTGTGTCGGCAGGTAATGGTGTCAGGTAAAGGTGTGTAAAGGTGTGTCTGCAGGTAATGGTGTCAGGTTAAGGTGTGTAAAGGTGTGTCGGCAGGTAATGGTGTCAGGTAAAGGTATGTCAAGGTGTCAGGTAAAGGTGTGTAAAGGCGTGTCAGCAGGTAATGGTGTCAGGTAAAGGTATGTACAGGTGTGTCGGCAGGTAATGGTGTCAGGTAAAGGTATGTAAAGGTGTGTTGGCAGGTAATGGTGTCAGGTAAAGTGGTGTAAAGGTGTGTCGGCAGGTAATGGTGTCAGCAAAAGGTGTGTAAAGGTGTGTCGGCAGGTAATGGTGTCAGGTAGAGGTGTGTAAAGGTGTGTCGGCAGGTAATGGTGTCATGTAAAAGTATGTAAAGGTGTGTCGGCAGGTAATGGTGTCAGGTAAAGGTGTGTAAAGGTGTGTCGGCAGGTAATGGTGTCAGGTAGAGGTGTGTAAAGGTGTGTCGGCAGGTAATGGTGTCAGGTTAAGGTGTGTAAAGGTGTGTCCGCAGGTAATGGTGTCAGGTAGAGGTGTGTAAAGGTGTGTCGGCAGGTAATGGTGTCAGGTAAAGGTGTGTAAAGGTGTGTCGGCAGGTAATGGTGTCATGTAAAGGTGTGTAAAGGTGTGTCGGCAGGTAATGGTGTCAGGTAAAGGTGTGTAAAGGTGTGTCGGCAGGTAATGGTGTCAGGTTAAGGTGTGTAAAGGTGATGTACCTTAAGCATGGCCTGCTGGTCCTCGCTGTACTCGACATGGGCAGAGGAGAGGTTGAGGATGGCTCTCTCCACGCTGTCTCTCTCTGTGTTGTAGATGTAGACGTACGGCCGTCTCACCACCACATATCGCTTCACCCAGCCGTTGGTGTGAGGCTCCAGGAAATGCAGGTAGCCCTTCTTTGACACGATGGGGCTGGAAGAAAGACCAAGTACACTACGCGTGTAACTACACTTGATGAGATCCAATATAAAAGGCACAAGACTCAAGTTGAAATAAAGAGTAGCAAAGCCAAATCTAGAGGATTAATGCCGTCCAGAAACGTTTGTTCTGCCAGAAGAATCAAGATCAAGCCTAAAACGCTAACGAAGGCTGGTGCTGAAGAAATTCAAACTTACAAAAATTATTTTCAGTGTGAGCAGGTCTTACATGTTCAGTTGATATGTCTTTCCAACCCTGCACCCATGAAGGACTATTGAGTTGAGAACACCCATTATTAACTCAGCCGGGTCCTGTACATGATTGTCACTGCATTCGATTAGGTCAGTTCCACCACCTTTAATGATAAACCTCTGGAGCCATATACCACTGACTCATTCAGTCAGTCAATCAATCAATCTCTGGAGCCACTCACCTGACCCGGATCTCCTGGATGTCTGGTACAAAGCGGCGTTCCACGGGCTTAACCTCCGGGGCTGCGACCCCACTGGGACCAGGGTGCTTCTTGCCCTCTCCGTCCCGCTGTGAGCAGATAGGGTTGGGGCTGGCGCAGCGGGAACGAGGCGTGGGAGTTCTAATTGGGGAAAGACAGAAAAAATAAGATGAGATGAGTAAATCGGAGCACATGCAGGAATGGCTAAAACGGGGCTCGATCCCCCGTCGCCAGGGGGGTATATGTGGTCCGGAGTTGGGAGCATTAAGCGCTACACCAGACTCCAGCACCAAGTTCTGTCTGTATTTGGACCATAGTTCAGTGTTGCTGAAGCTGCCATGTCCAGAGCTTGGGACTCTAAGGTTCTATCTGCAAAAAATATGATTCTGAGATAATTGGCTTTAGAATTCCGAACGCTAGTTGGTTTGAATGGTGTCAGTAATTCTTATCTTGTATTATTTTGAAATTAACAACATTAATTGGGGTATTTAGCAGTGGTGTAAAGTACTTAAGTAAAAATACTTTAAAGTACTAATTAAGTAGTTTTTGGGGGTATCTGTACTTTACAATTTATATTTTTGACAACTTTTACTTTTATTTCACTACATTCCTAAAGAAAATTATGTACTTTTTACAATTGACATTTTCCCTGACACCCAAAAGTACTCATTACAGTTTGAATGCTTAGCAGGACAGGAAAATTGTCCAATTCATGCACATATCAAGAGAACATCCCTGGTCACTTCTACTACCTCTGATCTAGCGGACTCACTAAACACACATGCTGTCACGATCGTCTGAAGAAGCGGACCAATACGCAGCGCGTGGAGTGAACATGATGACTTTATTTTATAACGCAACCACGAAAAACAACAAATGACGATAGTGAAGTCCTCTGTAACACTGACAGAAACATGGAACACTGGAACAATAACCCACAAAACAAAGGAGAAAACACACAGAATATATATGGCTCCCAATCAGAGATAACGAGCCGACAGCTGACACTCGTTACCTCCGATTGGGAGTCATAGACCAATCACCACTAGACACAAACAAAATGAAACTCACCCATCCCCAACACCACCAAATGAAATACACCCAAACCAATGACAATGAACAACCCTGGCTCAAATATCAAAGTCCATGGAGCCAGAGTGTCACAGTACCCCCCTAAAGGTGCGAACTCCGGGCGCACCAATATCAGGACTAGGGGAGGGTCTGGGTGGGCGTCTGTCCACGGTGGCGGCTCTGGCCCCGGGTCGTGATCCCCACCCCACCACAGTCACAACCTGCTTCGGTAGCCTCCTCCCAATGACCACCCTCCAACTAACCCCACCTGGACTAAGGGGCAACACCGGACTAAGGGGCAGCATCGGCCTAAGGGGCAGCACCGGGATAAGGGGCAGCACCGGGATAAGGGGCAGCACAGGGCTAAGGGGCAGCACCGGACTAAGGGGCAGCACCGGGCTAAGGGGCAGCACCGGACTAAGGGGCAGCACCGGACTAAGGGGCAGTACCGGACTAAGGGGCAGCACCGGACTAAGGGGCAGTACCAGGCTAAGGGACAGCACCAGGATAAGGGACAGCACCAGGATAAGGGACAGCAACAGGATAAGGAGCAACACCGAGCTAAGGGGCAGCACCTGACTAAATGGCGGATCCTGGCTGGCTGGCTCTGGTGGATCCTGGCTGGCTGGCGGATCCTGGCTGGACGGCTCTGACGGATCCCGGTTGGACGGCTCTGGCGGATCCCGGCTGGACGGCTCTGGCGGATCCTGGCTGGACGGCTCTGGCGGATCCTGGCTGGACGGCTCATGGCTGGCTGACGGAACTGGCTGCTCGCGGCTGGCTAACGGATCTGGCTGCTCATGGCTGGCTAACGGATCTGGCTGCTCATGGCTGGCTGACGGATCTGGCTGCTCGCGGCTGGCTGAACGGATCTGGCTGCTCGTGGCCGGCTGACGGATCTGGCTGCTCATGGCCGACTGACGGATCTGGCTGATCCTGTCTGGCGGAAGGCTCTGGCTGATCCTGTCTGGCAGAAGGCTCTGGCTGATCCTGTCTGGCAGAAGGCTCTGGCTGATCCTGTCTGGCAGAAGGCTCTGGCTGATCCTGTCTGGCAGAAGGCTCTGGCTGATCCTGTCTGGCGGAAGGCTCTGGCTGATCCTGTCTGGCGGAAGGCTCTAGCGGCTCCGGTCTGGCGGACGGCTCTGATGGCTCATGGCAGACGGGCGGCTTTGCAGGCTTTGGGCAGACGGGCAGTTCAGGCCCCGTTGGGCAGACGGCAGACTCTGGCCGTCTGAGGCGCATCGTAGGCCTGGTGCGTGGTGCCGGAACAGGAGGTACCGGGCTGAGGACACGCATCTCAGGGCTAGTGCGGGGAGAAGCAACAGGGCATGCTGGACCCTGGGGACGCACCGTAGGCCTGATGCGTGGTACCGAACTGGAGGTACCGGGCTGAGGACACGCATCTCAGGGCTAGTGCGGGGAAGCAGCAACAGGGCATGCTTGGCCCTGGGGGACGCACCGTAGGCCTGATGCGTGGTGCCGGAACTGGAGGTACCGGGCTGAGGACACGCATCTCAGGGCTAGTGCGGGGAGTCGGAACAGGGCATGCTGGACCCTGGGGACTCCCATAACGCCTAGTGCGGGGAGCCGGAACAGGGCATGCTGGACCCTGGGGACTCACCTCACGCCTAGTGCGGAGAGCAGGAACAGGCCGGGCGGGGCTGGCGACGCGCACCGTATCCCTGGTGCGAGTGGCCGGAACAGGCCGGGCCGGGCTGGCGAAGCGCACCGTATCCCTGGTGCGTGGAGTAGGAACAGGCCGGGCTGGGCTGGCGGCGCACCGTATCCCTGGTGCGTGGAGTAGGAACAGGCCGGGCTGGGCTGGCGAAGCGCACCGTATCCCTGGTGCGTGGAGTAGGAACAGGCCGGGCTGAGCTGGCGACGCGCACCGCATACTTGGTGCGTATGGCAGGAACAGGCCGAACCGGGCTGGCGACGCGCACCTTACACTTAGTGCGAGGGACCGGAACAGGCCGTACCGTGCACGGGGAACACACACTACTGGCTGCACCTCGGGACTAGGAACGGGCCGGACCGAACTGGTTACACACCCCAGTACCTCACGCCGTGCCTCAACACCTTCCTTCCCTGCTTTACCCAGTAGCCCCCTTGACCTGGTAGCCCACTGAATCCGTCCCTTCTCTGCCTCCGTCAGCCCCCCTTAACCTGGCAGCCCTCTGACTCTGCCTTGTGGCAGCCTCCTGCTGCTCCGTCGCCCAAGCCATGTGCCCCCCAAAAAATTTCTTGGGGTTGCCTCTCGTCCTTCCGACGTTGGCTCTGCCGACGCCGTTGCTCCTCTCTCCGTCGCCTCTCCTCTGTTTCGCTCCATGGACGGCGATCCATGCCGTCCCAGGATTTCTTCCCACGTCCAGGACCCTTTACCGTCCAACAGTTCCTCCCATGTCCAGACCCTTTGCTCCTGGACGCGCTGCTTGGTCCTTTTTTGGTGGGTTATTCTGTCACGATCGTCTGAAGAAGCGGACCAATACGCAGCGCGTGGAGTGAACATGATGACTTTATTTTATAACGCAACCACGAAAAACAACAAATGACGATAGTGAAGTCCTCTGTAACACTGACAGAAACATGGAACACTGGAACAATAACCCACAAAACAAAGGAGAAAACACACAGAATATATATGGCCCCAATCAGAGATAACGAGCCGACAGCTGACACTCGTTACCTCCGATTGGGAGTCATAGACCAATCACCACTAGACACAAAACAAAATGAAACTCACCCATCCCCAACACCACCAAATGAAATACACCCAAACCAATGACAATGAACAACCCTGGCTCAAATATCAAAGTCCATGGAGCCAGAGTGTCACACATGCTTCGTTTGTAAATGATGTCTGAGTGTTGGAGTGTGACCCTGGCTATCCGTAAATTAAAAAAAACAAGAAAATGGTGCTGTCTGGTTTGAAATAATTTATACTTTTACTTTTGATACTTCAGTATATTTTAGCAATTACATTTACTTTTGATACTTACTTTTGATACCTAAAACCAAATATTTTTAGACTTTTACCCAAGTAGTATTTTACTGGGTGACTTTCACTTTGATTGAGTCATATTCTATTAAGGTATCTTTACTTTGACTCAAGTATGACAATTGGGTACTTTTTCCACCACTGGGTTTTAGGGTATATATACAGTACAGCACCAGTCAAAAGTTTTAGACACACCTACTCATTCAAGGGTATTTCTTTATTTGTACTATTTTCTACATTGTAGAATAATAGTGAAGACATCAAAACTATGAAAAAACACATATGGAATCATGTAGTAAGCAAAAAAGTGCTAAATAAATCTAAATATATTTTATATTTGAGATTCTTCAAATAGCCACCCTTTGCCTTGATGAAAGCTTTGCACACTCTTGGCATTCTCTCAACCAGCTTCATGAGGTAGTCACCTAAAAAGCATTTCAATTAACAGGTGTGCCTTGTTAAAAGTTAATTTGTGGAATTTCATTCCTTCTTAATGTGTTTGAGCCAATCAGTTGTGTTGTGACAAGGTAGGGTTGGTATAAGGAAGATAGCCCTATTTGGTAAAAGACCAAGTCCATATTATGACAAGAACAACTCAAATAAGCAAAGAGAAATGACAGTCCATGATTACTTTAAGACATGAAGGTCAGTCAATACGGAACATTTCTAGAACTTTGAAAGTTTCTTCAAGTGCAGACGCAAAAACCATCAAGCGCTATGATGAAACTGGCTCTAATGAGGACCGCCACAGGAATGGAAGACCCAGAGTTACCTCTACTGCAGAGGATAAGTTCATTAGCGTTACCAGCCTCAGAAATTGCAGCACAAATAAATTATTCACAGAGTTTAGGTAACAGACACATCTCAACATCAACTGTTCAGAGGAGACTGTGTGAATCAGGCCTTCATGGTCGAATTGCTGCAAAGAAACCACTACTAAATGACACCAATATTAATAAGAGACTTGCTTGGGCCAAGAAACATGAGCAATGGACATTAGACCGGTGGAAATTTGTAATTAGGTCTGGAGTCCAAATTGGAAATGTTTTGTTCAAACCGCCGTGGCTTTGTGAGACGCTGTGTGGGTGAACGGATGATCTCCGCATGTGTAGTTCCCACCGTAAAGCATGGAGGAGGAGGTGTTATAGTGTGGGTGTGCTTTGCTGGTGACAATGTCTGTGATTTATTTAGAATTCAAGGCACACTCAACCAGCATGGCTACCACAACATTCTGCAGCGATACGCCATCCCATCTGGTTTGGGCTTAGTGGGACTCTCATTTGTTTTCAACAGGACAGTGACCCAACACACCTCCAGGCTGTGTAAGGGCTATTATACCAAGAAGGAGAGTGATGGAGTGCTGCATCAGATGACCTGGCCTCCACAATCCCCCGACCTCAACCAAATTGAGATGGTTTGGGATGAGTCAGATCGCAGATAGAAGGAAAAGCAGCCAACAAGTGCTCAGTATATGTGGGAACTCCTTCAAGACTGTTGGAAAAGCGTTCCAGGTGAATCTGGTTGAGAGAATGCCAAGAGTGTGCAAAGCTGTCGTCAAGGAAAAGGGGGGCTATTTGAAAATTCTCAAATATAAAATTTACTTTGATTTGATTTGATTTTACAATGTAGAAAATAGTAAAAATAAAGAGAAAGCTTTGAATGAGCAGGTGTTCTAAAACGTTTGACTGGTAGCGTAAGTAAAGAGCATTGAACAAAACAAGGCTAATAACTCCATTTTGACAAAAATTCAGATAAAACCTTATAGTCTATCTGTTACTGTCATGTCATGCAAAGAGTGTCTCTTAGGAGCGTGTTATTACTGACCTGAGTCCTTCAGTCTTGGGGTAGCATCCCTCCACCAGTGAGGGGCATGTCGAGGAGGGGGTGAGGGTGTTGAGGGCCGTGGCAGAGGTCGACTCCCTCAGCAGAGTCATTGACATCTCAGACAGCTGGAAACACACACACACACACACACACACACACACACACACACACACACACACACACACACACACACACACACACACACGCACACACACAAACAGCATGTCTGGAAAAAGCTCACTGAGAAAAATGAAAACATGTCACTTACCTATTCATAGTTTCCTCAAATCTAAGTACTTCAAACAGTATACAGTATACAGTATATATATATATATATATATATATATATATATATATATATATATATATATATATATATATATATATACAGCATACAGACATGTAAAGTAGGAGGAGGCCTACCTTGCTTTCACTGGCGCTGACACACACGTGGCTGTACTCTCTGTTGAAGGAGTGGGAGAGCAGCCGCAGACACTGGTGGAAAAGAGATAAGAGAGTGCTTTACGTTTCAGAGCAAGGGGGGCTTTACACAAATGTTTATCCAGAGTGGTTTACTAAAGACAAGGCTGACTGGGCACACACATACAACATTTTAAAGGGACACTCGAGCAAGAATGGGAATATTTGAGAAACAACAATAATAACTAACTTCTATCAAGTTCTTAAAGAACACAGACACTGACCTTAATGGCTAGCTCTCGCTGCCTCTCATCTGCGGTGGGGCCCTGGGTGTGACCCTGGGTGGGGCCCTCAGAGGGCTGAGGGGATTCACTCTGCTCTTCACTCACACAGGACAACAACCCATCCTGAGCCAGCAGCAGGCTGGACTCTAACTTGTCCCTCAGGAGCAGGTGATGTCTAGTCTTCTCCACCTGTAGAGAAACAAACCAGACAAACATCATTACTGAAATAACTGCCGGGATACGAACCCAGCTCTCCCACAGGAGAAACCAACGTCTTTACCATTAGACCAAGAGGAAATCCAACAGACCCATGGGATGACGCAATAGCCGCTAAACTGCACACCCGCCCTATTCACCCTGGATGCTTTCCGTTGACTACAGGTCGGCTTTCAACACCATGGTGCCCCGCAAGCTCATCACTAGTCTCAGGGCCCTGGGACTTAACCCCTCCCTGTGCAACTCGGACCTAGACTTCCTGACAGGCCGCCCCCAGGTGGTGAGGGTAGGCAACAACACCTTCCCCACACTGATCCTCAACATGGGGGGCCCCCCAGGGGTGTGTGCTCAGCCTTCTCCTGTACTCCCATGACTACACACTACTCCAACTCTATCATCAAGTTTGCTGACAACACACCAGTGGTAGATCACCAACAACAACGAGACAGCCTACATTTTACATTTGAGTCATTTAGCAGACGCTCTTATCCAGAGCGACTTACAGGAGCAATTAGGGTTAAGTGCCTTGCTCAAGGGCACATCGATAGATTTTTCACCTAGTCGGCTCGGGGGATTAGAACCAGCGACCTTTCGGTTACTGGCACAACGCTCTTAACCACTAAGCTACCTGCCGCCCCCAGGCAGGAAGTTAGTACATTTTTACATTTTAATTTGTTTAGCAGACACTCTTATCCAGAGCGACTTACAGTTAGTGAGTGCATACATTTTCATAATGGCCCCCCATGGGAAACGAACCCACAACCCTGGCGTTGCAAGCGCCATGCACTACCAACTGAGCTACAGGAGGACTACAACTGAGCTGTTAGTGCCCCAACATCGCTGTTAGTGAGCATTTCTCCTTTGCCAAGATCATCCATCCACCTCACAAGTTGTGGCATATCAAGAAGCTGATTAAACAGCATGATCATTACACAGGTGCACCTTGTGCTGGGGACAATAAAAGGCCACTCTAAAATGTGGAATTTTGTCTCACAACACAATGCCACAGATGTCTCAGGTTTTGAGGGAGCGTGCAATTGGTATGCTGATTGCAGGAATGTCCACCAGAACTGTTGTCGGGTAATTGAATGTTAATTTCTCTACCATAAGCTGCTTCCAACGTCGTTTTAGGGAATTTGGCAGTATGTCCAACCGGCCTCACAACCGCAGACCACGTATAACCATGCCAGCCCAGGACCTCCACATCTGGCTTCTTCACCTCCGGGATCATCTGAGACCAGCCACCCAGACAGCTGATGAAACTGAGGAGGATTTCTGTCTGTAATAAAGAGCGTGGCCCAGCCAAAGCCCAGACTTGAATCCCATTGAAAATCTGTGGAAAGACTTCAAGATTGCTGTTTACCTCCCCAATCTAACTTAACAAAGCTTGAGAAAATCTACGAGGAAGAATGTGATAAAATCCCCAAATCCAGATGTGCAAAGCTGATACAGACATACCAAAGACGACTCAAAGCTTTAATCACTGCCAAAGGTGCTTCTGCAAAGTACAGTGGTTCCTCAATAAATGAAAAATATTGAGCTTATGCCACAACCATTTGTGGTAGATGGTGGCAGATTGTGGTAAATTGCGTCATCATTGCACCACACTACCACAAGGGGGAGTCAGAACGCTGATCTATCGGTAGTCTGAACTGTGACACAAATTGTCTATCTTTTCCTAATGTAACAGTGTTGCTTCCGTCCCTCTCCTCGCCCCTACCTGGGCTTGAACCAGGGACCCTCTGCAATACATCGACAACAGTGACCCTCGAAGCACCGTTACCCGTCGCTCCACAAAAGCCACAGCCTAAGCAGAGCAAAGGGAAACAACTACTTCAAGGTCTCAGAGCGAGTGACGTCACCGATTGAAACGCTACTAACGCGCACCGCTAACTAGCTAGCCATTTCACACCGGTTACACTAAGTTCATGGAGGTGTGAATGTCTTAGTCCAAGAGTCTCTCTTCTCTGGCACTAGATTCCTGCATCAGGCAACAACAACAAAAAATAGCTGGCGGGTGGTCCCGGAGTTGAGAGAGAACTTGGGTAAATACAATGCCGCAATTACACTTGACATGTGGACTGACGATTTTTTTGAAAAATAGGCACAGCGGGCTTTTGGTTTCTCTCCCACTAAAAACAGACAGACATAATTCTAAATAACAAATTGGCTTTATTTACCACAGTGTGAAAGAGTGATAGCCCCTCTATATAAAGTGAATTTTCTGAAACACGAAGTCCTTCTTTGCTGATGTGAAGAAGAAACTGAATGAAAGATGTTTGGCTAAATGGCATATTATTATTATTATTACAGTGGGGGAAAAAAAGTATTTAGTCAGCCACCAATTGTGCAAGTTCTCCCACTTAAAAAGATGAGAGAGGCCTGTAATTTTCATCATAGGTACACATCAACTATGACAGACAAATTGAGAGAATATTTTTTCCAGAAAATCACATTGTAGGATTTTTAATGAATTTATTTGCAAATTATGGTGGAAAATAAGTATTTGGTATATAACAAAAGTTTCAAAATGGCATATTATCATTACTATATTATTAAAGAGAGTCCAGCGAGGATAGGGAGAGGTAAAAGGGTTGCCCATATTTTCAAGATCTGAGCTACTTCAATTAGTTATGAAATGTACTCCTTTATTTAGACAATTTAATGTATTCATTTAGGCTTGGCTTATTTAGTCGGCTATTCTCTCTCAACTCCGGGACCACCCGTCAGCTGATTTTTTTTTGCCTGATGCAGGACTCTAGTGCGATAGGAGAGAGACTGACTGAAACATTCACACCTCCATTCATTTACAAAAAGACTAATAGCTTGGCTAGGTGTGAAGAATCCCCCAATTTGTTCCACAGTTTAGACTACTGATAGATGCTGCGGTCAGTCAGAGTTGAGTCCTATTGTAAAGTGTAGCCTAACGGCCAAAAAAGGGCAAACTTGCAATGTATTCGATGCTTACGTCCTCTAAAGTTTTACATTTCTAACTCAATATCACAGACCAGATTTACCCTAACGAAAAATGCATCAACCCCTACAAATATATTAATTTATTATAATCCACATAATATTTCAAATGAAATTAGCTGTAGCGAGAGGAGAGACTGCATGCTAAAGACAATCAGAAAATAATGTGCCTTTAACCCTGCATTATAATATAACTTATTTTGAACGAAAGCCTGGAATGAGTGAGTCACTCAGCCCTATGCTGTCCCTGCTTCTGTTGCCTATGTGAGTGTTTGTGATCACCAAGCCTCATGCAACCACAAAATGTCATGAAGCAATTTCACAAATCTGGCTGTTTTTAAACTTTGCTATGCTGTATTAAAGGCTTTACACATTTTTTTCATTAGAACAGACTCTGTGGTATTACTTAGACTTGATTTAGTATTGTTTACACTGTTCCAAACTGACAGATCAATTATATTGTAATCTATCAGCACCTGTTTGTCATGCAACGGTAACTCTTGTGCTTTTGAAAATAATTTACATGAGGCCTTATTCACATGATATGTCTAAAATACTTACAGTACCAGTCAAAAGTTTGGACACACCTACTCATTCCAGGGTCTTTCTTAATTTTTACTATTTTCTACATTTGGTAAAAGACCAAGTCCATATTATGGCAAGAACAGCTCAAATAAGCAAAGAGAAACGACAGTCCATCATTACTTTAAGAAATGAAGGTCAATCAATTCCCTAAAATTTCAAGAACTTTGAAAGTTTCTTCAAGTGCAGTCACAAAAACAATCAAGCGCTATGATGAAACTGGCTCTCATGAGGACCGCCACAGGAATGGAAGACCCAGAGTTACCTCTGCTGCAGAGGATAAGTTCATTAGAGTTACCAGCCTCAGAAATTGCAGCCGATATAAATGCTTCACAGACTTCAAGTAACAGACACATCTCAACATCAACTGTTCAGAGGGGACTGTGTGAATCAGGTCTTCATGGTCGAATTACTGCAAAGAAACCACTACTAAAGGACACCAATGCGCCAAGAAACACGAGCAATGGACATTAGACCGGTGGAAATGTGTCCTTTGGTCTGGAGTCAGAATTGTAGATTTTTGGTTCCAACCACTGTGTCTTTGTGAGACGCAGTGTAGGTAAACAGATGATCTCCGCATGTGTAGTTCCCACCATAAAGCATGGAGGGGGAGGTGTTATGGTGTGGGGGTGCTTAGCTGGTGACACTGTCTGTGATTTTTTTTAGAACTCAAGGCACACTTAACCAGCATGGCTACCACAGCATTCTACAGCGATATGCCATCCCATCTGGTTTGGGCTTAGTGGGACTATCATTTGTTTTTCAACAGGACAATGACCCAACACACCACCAGGCTGTGTAAGGGCTATTTGACCAAGAAGGAGAGTGATGGAGTGCTGCATCAGATGACCTGGCCTCCACAATCCCCCAACCTCAACCCAATTGAGATGGTTTGGGATGAGTCGGACCGCAGAGTGAAGGAAAAGCAGCCAACAAGTGCTCAGCATATGTGGGAACTCCTTCAAGACTGTTGGAAAAGCATTCCAGGTGAAGCTGGTTGAGAGAATGCCAAGAGTGTGCAAAGCTGTCATCAAGGCAAAGGGGGGTTATTTTAAGATTCTCAAATATAAAATATACTTTAATTTGTTTAACACTTTTTTTGTTTACTACATGATTCCATATGTGTTATTTCATAGTTTTGATGTCTTCACTATTATTCTACAATGTAGAAAATAGTCCAAATAAAGAAAAACCCTTGAATGAGTAGATGTGTCCAAACTTTTGACTGGTACTGTATATCCACTAGTCTAATAAATAATCACATTTTTACGTTCAATTATTTCATTAATAATAATAATAATAGTGTTATTTCAAGTTATATAATTAGAGCAGATGCAAAAGCGATTTGGAGTTGTTGAACAGGAGTGACAAAATTTATTACAACTGAATGATGAGGATGAAGAAGAAGAGAGTGATTGAATTTAGAACAATAGTGTCAGAATTGCTCTTCCTCTGTCCCGTGCGCACACAAAAAAAAAAACATTTTTTTTGGTTTCTACTTTGTCAGAAGAAATTGTAACTGGATCGTAGCTTATTACTTAAACTTAAACTTAAATTATTACTAAAACTGTTGTTGCACTGTAAGGTTTTTATTCTAAGAGAAACTAAAATGGTCTGTTATATTCCATTATATTCTTAAAATATATGTTTTGACTGAATTTATGCAAGTTATGTCTGCTAAATTAACAAGTTGATGGCGAAGCTATAAAACACAAAAAAATAAAAAAATAAGAAGGTTTCACATATTTTCAAGACCTGAGCTATTTAATGTAGGTGTTTAATTTATTACATTTACTTGTGGAATGACGCCGAATACAGTGGCTTGTGAAAGTATTCACCCCCTTGGCATTTTTCCTATTTTGTTGCCTTACTACCTGGAATTAAAATGGATTTTTTTTTTTGGGGGGGTTGTATCGTTTGATTTACACAACATGCCTACCACTTTGAAGATGCAAAATATTTTATTGTGAAACAAACAAGAAATAAGACAAAAAAACTGAAAACGTAACTATTCACCCCCCAAAGTCAATACTTTGTAGAGCCACCTTTTGCAGCAATTACAGCTGCAAGTCTCTTGGGGTATGTCTCTATAAGCTTGTCACATCTAGCCACTGGGATTTCTGCTCATTCTTCAAGGCAAAACTGCTCCAGCTCCTTCAAGTTGGATGGGTTCTGCTGGTGTACAGCAATCTTTAAGTCATACCACAGATTCTCAATTGGATTGAGGTCTGGGCTTTGACTAGGCCACTCCAAGACATTTAAATGTTTCCCCTTAAACCACTCGAGTGTTGCTTTAGCAGTATGCTTAGGGTCATTGTCCTGCTGGAAGGTGAACCTCTGTCCCAGTCTCAAATCTCTGGAAGACTGAAACAGGTTTCCCTCAAGAATTTCCCTGTAATTAGCGCCATCCATCATTCCTTCAATTATGACCAGTTTCCCAGTTCCTGCCGATGAAAAACATCCCCACAGCATGATGCTGCCACCACCATGCTTCACTGTGGGGATGGTGTTCTCGGGGTGATGAGAGGTGTTGGGTTTGCGCCATATATAGTGTTTTCCTTGATGGCCAAAAAGCTCAATTTTAGTCTCATCTGACCAGAGTACCTTCTTCCATATGTTTGGGGAGACTCCCACATGCCTTTTGGCGAACACCAAACGTGTTTGCTTATTTTTTTCTTTAAGCAATGGCTTTTTTCTGGCCACTCTTCTGTAAAGCCCAGCTCTGTGGAGTGTACGGCTTAAAGTGGTCCTATGGACAGATACTCCAATCTCCGCTGTGGAGCTTTGCAGCTCCTTCAGGGTTATCTTTGGTCTCTTTGTTGCCTCTCTGATTAATGCCTTCCTTGCCTGGTCTGGGAGTTTTGTTGGGCGGCCCTCTCTTGGCAGGTTTGTTGTGGTGCCATATTTTTTAAATTTTTTAAATAATGGATTTAAATGGTGCTTCGTGGGATGTTCAAAGTTTCTGATAGTTTTTTATAACCCAACCCTGATCTGTACTTCTCCACAACTTTGTCCCTGACCTGTTTGGAGAGCTCCTTGGTCTTCATGGTGCCACTTGCTTGGTGGTGCCACTTGCTTAGTGGTGTTGCAGACTCTGGGGCCTTTCAGAACAGGTGTATATATACTGAGATCATGTGACACTTAGATTGCACACAGGTGGACTTTATTTAACTAATTATGTGACTTCTGAAGGTAATTGGTTGCACCAGATCTTATTTAGGGGCTTTATAGTAAAGGGGCTGAATACATATGCACGCACCACTTTTCCATTATATTTTTGTTCAAATTTTTTGAAACAAGTTATTTTTTTCATTTCACTTCACGGATTTTGACTATTTTGTGTATGTCCATTACATGAAATCCAAAATAACAATCAATTTAAATTACAGGTTGTAATGCAACAAAATAGGAAAAACTCGAAGGGGGATGAATACTTTTGAAAGGCACTGTAGATAACAACAATAGAGAGAATAATCTGGTGGCATTGGTAGAGAGTCGGGCGGAGAATGGAGTAGTCAACAACGCTGTGGGCCAGGTGGAAATCAGTCAGCAGTCTTTCCAATACATTGGAATACAAAAGAAGCAATCCACCCTTGATGGGCTATCAGCAAGACAATAGACTCTTGCTGAGTTTAGGGACTTTAAATGTATTAATGAATATAATATATATATAATAATAATATGCCATTTAGCAGACGCTTTTATCCAAAGCGACTTACAGTCATGTGTGCATACATTTTTACGTATGGGTGGTCCCGGGGATCGAACCCACTACCCTGGCGTTACAAGCGCCATGCTCTACCAATTGAGCTACAGAGGACCACAATGAATGTTCACTTCACCCATCTCTTTGCATAGCCCACCACATGCACTGTTTTCTAACCACATCTGGATGGATCCATATCGAATTACTATGGGACTAAATATCACTGAATGACATAAATATTGGAATAAAGTATGCTAATGCAATTGAAGGCAACAAAATTGTTGCTTACTGAAACACCCAAAGTCATCCAATTGTTGTAATAGGATTTGAAGCAATAGCCTACTCGCGTGTGATCAACTAATTCAGCACCGTTTTTCGCGCTGCTTTGAGACAAGCATGTGGACTGGTCTTGATAAACCAATCAGATTTTTATTTTCAGTGAATCTCCATTTGGGTATTGGTTAGTATGTGGAAATGTTAGGATTATTTTGTTCTTCACTCACAGTCACTTAGTATTCCAGTCCTACTCATTTTTACATTTTACGTCATTTAGCAGACGCTCTTACGCAGAGCAACTCACAGGAGCAATTAGTGTTAAGTACCTTGCTCAAGGGCACACCGACAGATTTTTCACCTAGTCGGCTCAGGGATTAGAACCAGCGACCTTTCGGTTACTGGCACAACGCTCTTAACCACTAAACTACCACTAAGCTACTCCCGACCAGTCACGTTGTACAGCGCCATATGTTCCTAACGGACACCCTGAGGCCTACATAGGCTAAGTAAAATGCATTTTTGTTTTTCTTTAAATAGAAACACCATAATATTAACCATTTAATCAAGCTACATTTCTAACAGTATAAACTGCACAACAAATGCAGGAATAATTTACAAACAAATTATAATCAATCCCATATAGTCTGTTCTAACAACAACAAAAAAATTAAGTCTCTAGTGCAACCAATATTAAAAACAGTCAAATGCATTCGTGAATTAAATTGCTTTAGCCGACATGTTGCAGTTTATTTATTGTTTAATTATTCAAGGCTCCCTTTGTTATTTCGTTTTTATAACTAAAATGCTTGACTGTTTTTAAAGACATGGATGAATTGCATGCTGTGTGATGGCATGCACAAATGAATGATTGATTGATATACTGTATATTGAAGTAGGCCTTTATGCCGATAAGTAAATTAAGCTAAAACAGCTACAGTAAACATGACACTTAGGCCTACAGCTCCATGTAATTTCAATAATTTAGCTTCTCAAAGATGCCCTCTGGTGGTCAAACTAGCATTAATGGCAACAATGGCTGACAGTAAAATACTATGACGTCATGCACTCTAACATGCCATACCAAGCTGTGCTGCGGTATGATGCAACTTTTAAAGAAATAACCACTGTGTTGACTCGGGGTGAGAATACTTAAGTAAATGAGATATTTCTGTAGTTAATTTACTACAATTTGCTAACATTTCTAAAAACATGTTTTCACTTTGTCATTATGGGGTATTGTTTGTAGATGGGTGAGAAATTAAATATGTTTAATCCATTTTGAATTCAGGCTGTAACAACAAAATGTGGAATAAATCAAGGGATCTGAGTACATTCTGAAGGCACTGTATAGGGTGTAGGGTGTAGTACCACATACCTCCTGCAGGAGGCTGAGTTTCTCCAGCTCCCACTGGTGGTCCAGGATGAGGCTGTCACTGCGAGGTCTCCACCCAGCCAGGTTCTCCTCCCCGCGGACGTACGCCACCGAGGTGTCCAGCACCCGTCGACTTCTCCTCTGCATACCTGGGGGGGGGGGTCACGAGAGGTCAAGGGTGAAGGGGGAAGCAGTGATGCAGCATATCTGAGGGGATCCCGTTTGAGCAAGGCAAGGCAGAATAATTAATCTTGGTCACGTAATGAGTAGCTTTTCAGGATGCTAGGAGGTTTGTGGCTCAGTCATTCTTTGCAGTCTGACTGCAATGTCGTCAATGTCAAATACACACATAGACACACAGACAGTGAGGAGAGGCAACGGTGAAAGTGTCTCACCTGGACTCCCATGATCGGCCAGGTGACATAGGCTGACCTCGTACACACCTGTCACCCGGTTACTGCAGAGAGAAAGACAGACAGAGAACAGACACAGCTAATGGGATTGTTTCCATTGTTTCCATTGATTTAACCATCATCTTCTAGGAATTTTTCTGCTAATAATAATTAGATGTTCAACTCACCCCTCCGCTGCCCTCAGGCTTCCTGTGCCAAACAGGTTTCGGATGGAGCGGGAGGCAGGGAGTTTAGCGTCTCGAGAGTAGAACACCATGCAGAAATCTTTGGTTATGACTGTTGGCTGAGTGCAGTTCTCCATCTAAAGAAAGGAAAAGGTTTTAAAGCTCATCTCTCTGCCTCTTAGATCATAACATCAGATACAGTCAGTAAGTCCAGATACAGTCAGTAAGTCCAGATACAGTCAGTAAGTCCAGATACAGTCAGTAAGTCCAGATACAGAAGGGATTATTTTGGATAGTACTGTAAGTGAAGTGCAGGGATAATTTCTGATACAGTTACAGTAAGTAATTAAAGTCTTCCTGAGAGGTCAGCTGTCTGAGAGCATGGAGCCTTAACTAATGCCAATGTGGTTATACAGTCTCTCCAGATTCAGATCAACCAACAGGGTGATGTACAGTTTAAACAGTCTGACAGTTTGGCCGTGTGGGGAGAAAAAAAAACGACCTATTGTTGTGGTTCCATAGTTCTAAAATTCCGAAACGCAACTGACAAAATCTGAACCAGTCATTATGAGAAGAGTCTAGATTTTCTCAGCTGGTCTTTGTGGATCCAGTGTTACCTCGCGATAGGCAGGAAGGATCATGTAGAGGTACAGTATAACTGTAGAACTATATGTGGTCTCTGTGGCTCAGAAGGTAGAGCACGGTGCTTGCAACGTCATGGGTTCGATTCCCGCTTGATTAGGATAAAAGCGTCTGATAAATCGAATATACTGTATTATTAACTATATAATATGTTACCTCCAGGTAGGCCGACAAGGTCATTTATATAACACTATATACAACGATATACTACGTACTGTATACAACTGTATAATATGTTACCTCTAGGTAGGCCGACAAGGTCATGTAGATCTTCTCTCCGTAGGGAGTGACACGGTTCAGGAGGAGGGAGTTGTGCATGGCGCTGTCCCAGGCAGCCTCGAAGCGATAGAATGTCCTGATGGAGGGAGGAGAGGAGTTAACCATGCAGGGACCTCCTTGTCTGAACACTGAGACATAGTGGTGTCTGGTCTGTCTGTCTCTGATGAATACTACTTCCAAACAGATTATGTAACCTACTCTGCTGTTGGAGTATATGTCCGTTTTTTTCTGAATAGTCGTGTTGGTACGTGTCACAAATATCTGAAAAGGGTTTGCTTTGTTGAGCTAATAGAGGATATATTTTAATTATTTAGAGGTATTCTTAGTTACAGCTACAAGTTATCGCTACTGTATGTGTGATGTAATAGCATTGTGTTAGTTAGCATTAGTGGTAACAGCATTGTGTTAGTTAGCAGTAGTGGTAATAGCATCGTGTTGGTTAGCATTAGTGGTAATAGCATCGTGTTAGTTAGCATTAGTGGTAATAGCATCGTGTTAGTTAGCATTAGTGGTAATATCATTGTGTTAGTTAGCATTAGTGGTAACAGCATTGTGTTAGTTAGCAGTAGTGGTAATAGCATTGTGTTGGTTAGCATTAGTGGTAATAGCATCGTGTTGGTTAGCATTAGTGGTAATATCATTGTGTTAGTTAGCATTAGTGGTAACAGCATTGTGTTAGATAGCAGTAGTGGTAATAGCATTGTGTTGGTTAGCATTAGTGGTAATAGCATCGTGTTGGTTAGCGTTAGTGGTAATAGCATCGTGTTAGTTAGCATTAGTGGTAATATCATTGTGTTAGTTAGCATTAGTGGTAACAGCATTGTGTTAGTTAGCAGTAGTGGTAATAGCATCGTGTTAGTTAGCATTAGTGGTAATAGCATTGTGTTAGTTAGCATTAGTGGTAATAGCATTGTGTTAGTTAGCAGTAGTGGTAATAGCATCGTGTTAGTTAGCATTAGTGGTAATATCATTGTGTTAGTTAGCATTAGTGGTAACAGCATTGTGTTAGTTAGCATTAGTGGTAACAGCATTGTGTTAGTTAGCAGTAGTGGTAATAGCATCGTGTTGGTTAGCATTAGTGGTAATAGCATCGTGTTAGTTAGCATTAGTGGTAATATCATTGTGTTAGTTAGCATTAGTGGTAATAGCATTGTGTTAGTTAGCAGTAGTGGTAATAGCATTGTGTTGGTTAGCATTAGTGGTAATAGCATCGTGTTAGTTAGCATTAGTGGTAATATCATTGTGTTAGTTAGCATTAGTGGTAACAGCATCGTGTTAGTTAGTAGTAGTGGTAATAGCATCGTGTTAGTTAGCATTAGTGGTAATAGCATTGTGTAAGTTAGCATTAGTGGTAATATCATTGTGTTAGTTAGCATTAGTGGTAATAGCATTGTGTTAGTTAGCAGTAGTGATAATAGCATCGTGTTGGTTAGCATTAGTGGTAATAGCATCGTGTTAGTTAGCATTAGTGGTAATATCATTGTGTTAGTTAGCATTAGTGGTAATAGCATTGTGTTAGTTAGCAGTAGTGGTAATAGCATCGTGTTGGTTAGCGTTAGTGGTAATAGCATCGTGTTAGTTAGCATTAGTGGTAATATCATTGTGTTAGTTAGCATTAGAGGTAATATCATTGTGTTAGTTAGCATTAGTGGTAATAGCATTTGTGTTAGTTAGCATTAGCTTACCGAAGGAAAAACAAACCCTGATCCTCCTATCTATTCTAGACATTCTCTCTGTCAGGAATATGTAGCCTACTGTACGTGTGTCTAAAATACTATTGAGAAAAGGTATTGTTTGATTGCAAGATTAAAATAACAACATTGCTTTTTTAAAAGACACATCCAATAAAGACATTTGGGGATAAAGACAGTAAATAGCATGCAACAGAACAGTTCAGACATAGGTCATCTCACAATACCACGAGGAACGATGACTTGATCAGCACAGAACGAAAGAAAGAAAGGGTGATGAGAGACCGACAGAGGAGAGGACAGGAGAGGGGGAGAGGAGATGAGGGGAGGAGAGGAGAGGAGAGGACAGGACAGGACAGGGGTGAGGAGAAATACCTATGGTCTATTCCCAAGGAGATGCTTTGAGAAAGGAGGAAGGAGAGAACCGGATGAAAGGTGAGAGTCAGGAAGAGAGTCTGGTGTGGTTGTGAGCATTGTTGTGATGGAGAGTGACAGGACAGGTGTATTTCCCCCTAGCCTGGTCCCAGAGCTGTTTGTGTCATCTCGTCAACTGGGACCAGGCTACATTTTTCCCTCCATTACTCACAATATGTTGATCTCCTGATCACAATGATGATCAGTGTGTGATTTCAAATCAGTGAACACATCTGATTTGAACACCAGAATGTACTGTACTTTTTAACTGTACACCTTGTCTGTTCTAGAACACCTTAGTAACAATGGATCAATAGACCCACAGGGATGAAATATTATTTCTGTGTTCTATAGAATTCTGAGGACAGAACCCTCAGATCCCTCTCATGCTATCTTCACTCAGTTTAGTTGTCATCCACCTCATCTCAACCCAACAGAGAGACGCATAGACATTACAGTGCTCTATCTAATTATGTGATCTACCCCTCCAGTTGTAATCTGTAGTGGTAGTAAGTTACAGTACCAGTCAAAAGTTTTAGACACACCTACTCATTCAAGGGTTTATCTTTATTTTTTACTATTTTCTACATGATAGAATAATAGTGAAGACATCAAAACTATGAAATAACACATATGGAATCATGTAGTAACCAAAAAAGTGTTAATCAAATCAAAATATATTTTATATTTGAGATTCTTCAAATAGCCACCCTTTGCCTTGATGACAGCTTTGCACACTCTTGGCATTCTCTCAACCAGGTTCACCTGGAATGCTTTTCCAACAGTCTTGAAGTAGTTCCCAAATCAAATCAAATTTTATTTGCCACATGTGCCGAATACAACAGGTGTAGACTTTACAGTAAAATGCTTCTTTACAAGCCCTTAACCAACAATGCAGTTTTAAGAAGAAAAAAAAGTGTTAAGTAAAACATATAAATAATTAAAGAGCAGCAGTAAAATAAAATAACAGTAGGGAGGCTATATACAGGGGGTACCAGTACAAAGTAAATGTGCGGGGGCACCGGTTAGTCGAGGTAATATGTACATGTGGGTAGAGTTAAAGTGACTATGCATAGATAGTAAACAGAGTAGCAGCAGCGTAAAAAGAGGGGGTGGGGTGGGAGAGACAATGCAAATAGTCTGGGTAGCCATGATTAGCTGTTCAGGAGTCTTATGGCTTGGGGGTAGAAGCTGTTAAGAACCCTTTTGGACCTAGACTTGGCGCTCCGGTACAACCTGCCGTGCGGTAGCAGAGAGAACAGTCTATGACTACGGTGGCTGGAGTCCTTGACAACACCGCCTGGTATAGAGGTCCTGGATGACATGAAGCTTGGCCCCAGTGATGTACTGGGCCGTACACACTACCCTCTGTAGTGCCTTGTGGTCGGAGGCCGAGCAGTTGCCATACCAGGCGGTGATGCAACCAGTCAGGATGCTCTCGATGGTGCAGCTGTATAACCTTTTGAGGATCTGAGGACCCATGCCAAATCTTTTCAGTCTCCTGAGGGGGAATAGGCTTTGTCGTAGCCTCTCCACGACTGTCTTGGTGTGTTTGGACCATGATAGTTTGTTGGTGATGTGGACACCAAGGAACTTGAAGCTCTCAACCTGTTTCACTACAGCCCCGTCGATGAGAATGGGGGGCTCAGTCCTCTTTTTTTCCTGTAGTCCACAATCATCTCCTTTGTCTTGATCATGTTGAAGGAGAGGTTCTTATCCTGACACCACACGGCCAGGTCTCTGACCTCCTCCATATAGGCTGTCTCATAGTTGTCGGTGATCAGGCCTACCACTGTTGTGTCGTCGGCAAACTTAATGATGGTGTTGGAGTCGTGCCTGGCCAGTCAGTCATGAGTGAACAGAGAGTACAGGAGGGGACTGAGCACTCACCCCTGAGGGGCCCCTGTGTTGAGGATCAGCATGGCAGATGTGTTGTTACCTACCCTCACCACCTGGGGGCGTCCTGTCAGGAAGTCCAGGATCCAGTTGCAGAGGGAGGTGTTTAGTTCCAGGGTCCTTAGCTTAGTGATGAGCTTTGAGGGCACTATGGTGTTGAACGCTGAGCTGTAGTCAATGAATAGCATTTTCACATAGGTGTTCCTCTTGTCCAGGTAGGAAAGGGCAGTGTGGAGTGCAATAGAGATTGCATCATCTGTGGATCTGTTGGGGCGGTATGCAAATTGGAGTGGGTGTAGGGTTTCTGCAATTATGGTATTGATGTCAGCCATGACCAGCCTTTCAAAGCACTTCATGGCTACAAACGTGAGTGCTATGGGTCGGTAGTCATTTAGGCAGATTACCTTAGTGTTTTTGTGCACAGGGACTATGGTGGTCTGCTTGAAACATGTTGGTATTACAGACTCAGTCAGGGACATGTTGAAAATGTCAGTGAAGACACTTGCCAGTTGGTCAGCGCATGCTCTGAGTACACGTCCTGGTAATTCATCTGGCCCTGCGGTCTTGTGAATGTTGACCTGCTTAAAAGTCTTACTCACATCGACTATGGAGAGCGTGATCACGCAGTCATCCGGAACAGCTGATGCTCTCATGCATTATTCAGTGTTGCTTGCCTCGAAGCTAGCATATAAGTGATTTAGCTCGTCTGGTAGGCTCGTGTTACTGGGCAGCTCGCGGCTGTGCTTCCCTTTGTAGTCTGTAATAGTTTACAAGCCCTGCCACATCTGACGAGTGTCTGAGCCGGTGTAGTACGATTCAATCTTAGTCCTGTATTGACTGTTTGCCTGTTGGATGGTTCGTCGGAGGGCATAGCGGGATTTCTTATAAGCGTCCGGGTTAGAGTCCCGTTTCTTGAAAGCGGCAGCTCTACCCTTTAGCTCAGTGCAGATGTTGCCTGTAATCCATGGCTTCTGGTTGGGGATTACGTACGGTCACTGAGGGGACGACGTCATCGATGCACTTATTGATGAAGCCAGTGACTGATGTGGTGTACTCCTCAATGCCATCGGAAGAATCCCAGACCATATTCCAGTCTGTACTAGCAAAACAGTGCTGTAGCTTAGCATCTGTGTCATCTGACCACTTCTTTATTGACCGAGTCACTGCAGCTTCCTGCTTTAGTTTTTTCTTGTTAGCAGGAATCAGGAGGATAGAGTTATGGTCAGATTAGCCAAATGGAGGGCGAGGGAGAGCTTTGTACGCGTCTCTGTGTGTGGAGTAAAGGTGGTCTAGAGTTATTTTCTTCTGGTTGCACATGTGACATGCTGGTAGAAATTAGGTAAAACGGATTTAAGTTTCCCTTCATTAAAGTCCCCGGCCACTAGGAGCGCTGCCTCTGGATGAGCGTTTTCCTGTTTGCTTATGGCCTTATACAGCTCATTGAGTGCAATCTTAGTGCCAGCATCGGTTTGTGGTGGTAAATAGACGGCTATGAAAAATATAGATGAAAACTGTCTTGGTAAATAGTGTGGTCTACAGCTTATCATGAGATACTCTACCTCAGGCGAGCAAAAATTAGAGACTTCCTTAGTATTAGATTTCATGCACCAGCTGTTGTTTACAAATATACACAGACCGCCACCCCTTGTTTTACCGGAGGCAGCTGTTCTATCTTGCCGATGCAGCGTATATATGCCGCCAGCTGTATGTTATCCATGTTGTCGTTCAGCCACGACTCGGTGAAACATAAGATACTACAGTTTTTAATGTCCCGTTGGTAGGATATCTGTGATCTTAGTTCGTGTATTTTGTTATCCAATGATTGTACGTATAGGACTGATGGTAGAGGCAGATTACGCACTCGCTGTCTGATCCTTACAAGGCACCCCAACCTACTTCCCCGGAATCTCTGTCTCTTTCTCATGTGAAAAAAAATGGGATTTGGGCCTTGTCGGGTGTCTGAAGAAAATCCTTCGCGTCTGACTCGTTAAATAAAACATCTTCGTCCAGTACGAGGTGAGATACGTTGTCCTGATATCCAGAAGCTCTTTTCGGTCATAAGAGACGGTGGCAGAAACATTATTTACAAAATAAGTTACAAACAACGCGAAAAAACACACACAAAATAGCACAATTGGTTAGGAGCTCTGGTGAGTAGCTTCAGATCAAACATCCTCCGGTGAGGAGGTCAATTAAATTCACATGGCTTCAGATTAAACAGAACCATCTTCCCTTCTCCTCCTCCTCCACCCCCTCTCCTTCTCCTACTCCTCCACCCCCCTCTCCTTCTCCTCCACCCCCTCTCCTCCTTCTCCTCCTCCACCCCCTCTCCTCCTCCTCCACCCCCTCTCCTCCTTCTCCTCCTCCACCCCCCTCTCCTCCTCCTCCACCCCCTCTCCTCCTTCTCCTTCTCCTCCTCCACCCCCCTCTCCTCCTCCTCCACCCCCTCTCCTCCTTCTCCTCCTCCACCCCCCTCTCCTCCTCCCTCCTCCTCCACCCCCTCTCCTCCTCCTCCACCCCCCTCTCCTCCTTCTCCTCCTCCACCCCCCTCTCCTCCTCCTCCACCCCCCTCTCCTCCTTCTCCTCCTCCACCCCCCTCTCCTCCTCCCTCCACCCCCTCTCCTCCTTCTCCTCCTCCCACCCCCCTCTCCTCCTCCACCACCCCCCTCTCCTCCTTCTCCTCCTCCTACTCCTCCACCCCCCTCTCCTTCTCCTCCACCCCCTCTCCTCTTTCTCCTCCTCCACCCCCCTCTCCTCCTCCTCCACCCCCCTCTCCTCCTTCTCCTCCTCCACCCCCCTCTCCTCCTCCTCCACCCCCCTCTCCTCCTTCTCCTCCTCCACCCCCCTCTCCTCCTCCTCCTCCTCCACCCCCTCTCCTCCTCCTCCACCCCCTCTCCTCCTTCTCCTCCTCCACCCCCTCTCCTCCTCCTCCACCCCCTCTCCTCCTTCTCCTCCTCCACCCCCTCTCCTCCTCCTCCACCCCCCTCTCCTCCTTCTCCTCCTCCACCCCCTTCTCCTCCTCCTCCACCCCCTCTCCTCCTTCTCCTCCTCCTACTCCTCCACCCCCCTCTCCTTCTCCTCCACCCCCTCTCCTCCTCCTCCACCCCCTCTCCTCCTCCTCCACCCCCTCTCCTCCTCCTTCTCCTCCACCCCCTCTCCTCCTCCTTCTCCTACACCCCCCTCTCCTCCTCCTACACCCCCTCTCCTCCTCCTTCTCCTCCTCCACCCCCTCTCCTCCTCCTCCACCCCCCTCTCCTCCTCCTCCACCCCCCTCTCCTCCTCCTCCACCCCCTCTCCTCCTCCTCCACCCCCTCTCCTTCTCCTCCACCCCCCTCTCCTTCTCCTCCACCCCCTCTCCTCCACCCCCCTCTCCTTCTCCTTCTCTTGCTCCTACACCCCCCTCTCCTTCTCCTACACCCCTCTCCTTCTCCTACACCCCTCTCCTCCACCCCCCTCTCCTTCTCCTACACCCCCTCTCCTTCTCCTCCATGATTTAGTCAACACATTGATACATGAGGTCTTCCCGTGAGCAAATTATCACACATTGAAACCAGTTATGTTTCTGACCCGCCGCCCAGCACGGCCTTAAATCTGAATACGCTCATACAAGCTGAGAAATGTAAGAGGAAACTAATGTTTCTGTAGGACATTAAAGAGGCAAAAATCGTCCCGTTCATAAAGTTCAGATGTTGAAGGCCGTCCGTTGGCATTTGGACTTTGACGACCTGGTGGGAAAGCTAGCAGTGTGTCTGTCAGAGGAGAGAGGACGGAGAGGTACTGAACACTTCCCAACTGGAGGAGAATAGCTGTTATACCGTAAGGAAGCATTTCACTGTTAGTCTACACCTGTTGTTTATGAAGCATGTGACGAATAACATTTGATTTGATTTGAAGAGCTGCTTCAGCTGAGTCTATGGCCCTTGAGGAGGTATACCCAGTGGGTCATTGAAATGACTTGGAAACAACGTTGATTGAACCAGTGTGTGCCCATTGGGTAGCCTCTTCCATCCAATCAACTACTCACCTCGCTGCTCACACACACGCACACACACACGCACACGCACACGCACACACACACACTCACACACACACAAAACACACACACACACACACACACATAAACACACACACACACACACACACACACACACACACACACACACACACAAACACACACAAACACACACACACACACACACACACACATACACACACACACACACACACAGCAGGCCTAATAGGAGACCTTCTCATTCACATTTGGAAGAGGTATTTCCTAGCGTTTTATTTTCTCTGCCTTCTGTCTCTTCTCTGTAAACCGCCTGACGTTTGAAGCTCCTGGCTCAGTACGTGCACACATTTGTTTCTGCCGTTTTGGGCTCGTTCTCACTGAGGCATAAATGAGATTTGAAAAAATGTCACAACACAGCAGCAGCGAACGGAAAGAACTGAGTAAGTCGCCCACGTCCCAAATGGCACCCTATTCCCTATATAATTCACTACCTTTAACCAGAGCCCTGTGAGCCCAATAGTGCCCTGGTCAAAAGTAGTGCACTACATAGGGAATAGGGTGCCATAATGGGGACGCACAACCAGTGAAGTGAGTTAAGGGGAAAGATCTACTGCTGATGTAATGGTTACAGGATTCCAGTTTAATGTTAGGGTCTGAAACACCCTGACGCAGGCCGCCAGCCAGGATACTGTAAACGAGGTGTTCCGTACGAACAGCAAGTCCTCAGTAACACTGAGCAATCCTACTGGAACACCGTATTCCTGCTCCCCAGAGAAGCTCCTTCCCCGTTGCTGGGATCTGATGGGAAGGACGCGCCGTTACAGCCTTCGTTGGCCCGCATCCCAAATGGTACCCTATCCCCTCTTTAGTGTACTACTTTTTTGATCTGGGCCCATATAGGGCTCTGGTCAAATGCAGTGCACTATATAGGGAATAGGGTGCCATTTTGGGATGCGGACCATAGAGTGGAGGGAACTCTCAGTTCCCGTTTTTGCTGGGATGTGATGGGAGGGACATAGCCTGGTCCCAGATCTGTTTTGTGCAGTCTTGGAAGGATGTGGTGTAACAGTCGTTGTTGGGATGGGAGGAGGGACACTGTGTCTAAGTCCTGGGGTAGCGAACTAGATTAGGCTCCTGGGGTGGGGAGGCTACTCTCTGAGCGGTTTTCACGGAGACCAATAGATATTATTCTGGGATGACTTTCTTAGAGCGTGGTCCTCCAGCGTACCGCAGCCAGTTGTGAAATATCAACAAAAAATGCATTTCATTAGTAAGACGCTATCAGCCTCTTTGTATGTCTCTTTCTAAAGCCTTGATTGTTTTCAAAAGAAGTCAATTGCATTACTTTATACCAAAGCTTAAAATTATTTTGGACCTCTTTACAATGTTTACAAAGTTTCTTTTTGGAAATATGTTTTTATCAATGCTAAAAACTGAACTGCCCGGTTAAGCAGGACCCAACTGAAATCACGATCATTACTGCCCCCTAGTGGCAATGCAGAGGTTTGTGAAAGGTTGAAAATCAACAGAGTGAAGAAACAGTAAATGGGAACAATTCATGTTTGTTTCACCTCATCAAATGGTCATATTTGTAACCTTCTAGAATAATCTGCTGGTTCAGGTTAATATTTCATCCAGGTGTAAGATGACAGTAACAGTGTCAATAATAACAGTTAAAGTATGGACTGTAGTTGACCCGTGAATGACCCTCAAATGTCTAGATTCTGGCTTGTAGCTTGTTTTGTAAAAGTCCCTGTACAGAAGCACCGGCCAAAGAGGAGACAGAAGCTGAAAATGCTGGCCCCACCTCCTACAGACACAGCCAGCCAAGTTCAGCACATACTGTGGGAAGCAAAGCAAGCCGTGCATGCAGCCCCAGTACACCATCAGCTTTCAGCCCCAGTCCCCAGACGCAGCAGTCCCAGCCAGCCCCAGTCCCCAGCCCCAGCAGTCCCAGCCAGCCCCAGTCCCTAGCCTTCAGCCCTAACTTCAGCCTCAGACCCCGTTGTCTCACGTCAGATAGCGCGACGGCCGTCTGCTCTGATCTGTCTGATAACTCACAAACAATCATTAAAAGAAGTTTGGCACAATATGCTGTCCTAACATTCTAACACAACCCCTTTCATCCTCAAAAAGAGTCAAGAGTTAATCTTACCAAAACTATAAACCTGTAGCTAATATTGACTTTTTTAAATTTTTTTATGAGCAAATCTTCACTACCTAATTCTACATCTAGCAAGGGTGTTTTGTGGTGGTAGAATCAGTATATATGAAATTCAAAATGTGTCTGCTTGCTGGCTGAACCAGTCTCAAATCAATCCAAATGAAACGAAGGGCAGGGATTCTAACAACGCACTCAATGCTGAATTAGCATTAGCACTTAGCTCCCTCCTAGCTATTGTACTGGAAGTTCTAGCTAATGCACAAATTAGCTTTCAGGATATTTTTTTTCTTTCTGCTGCTGTGATTAAGTGCACCGAGTTCAACAACCCGGCTGACTGCTCTCCGTGATGTCATCACATTGGCCAAATTGTTATAGAGCAGCGAGGCACAGTGCCAGCTGTCAGTCAGATGTACATGCTGATTTCTGAGAACAGTCCCGTAACTTTAGTGCTCTGCAACTTCATCAACGAGCTGGCAAACTAGCTACCGCATGGCCATTCAAACAAGCTTGCACTAGCCTGCTAGCCGGAGCAGGTTTGCTCAGCTGATCGAGCAGGGGTTGCCGTAGCAGCCAGTGCGTCATAGCTACTGAGAGAGGAGTGATTTTCAGAATTAGGCGGATGTGCAAAATCTAGTTTTTTTTTTTTTTTTAGATGAGTTCCACGTCCTACAAGACAGATCGGTTGAGGGACGAGTGTCGCCATCTGACGTGAGACGATGCCTCAGACCCACAACAGCTCAGCAACAAACACACATCCAGGGGGGTGGGGGGGTGCATCACAGTCCCTCACATCTCCTAAAGAGGGAGAGTAGGAAACAACAAAGAAAGAAGGGGGGGAAAAAGCAGGGGAGGAGCGAGGGAGAGCGAGAGCGAGAGAGAGAGAGAGAGAGAGAGGAGAGAGAGAGAGAGAGAGAGAGAGAGAGAGAGAGAGAGAGAGAGAGAGAGAGAGAGAGAGAGAGAGAGAGAGAGAGAGCGAGAGCCACAACCCACAGTGGAAAACAATGGGAACTGAATGATGGATGGATGACTAGAGTTTAAAATGGAGTGAGAGTGAAAAGATTAAAATAGATATTACAGGTACATGACAAAGAGATGTGTTTTCTAATAGTAAATAGACAATCATTTTACTGAATCATAGAATGGGAGGAGAGGGATTTGATTTAAATCATATACCTAGGCATGTCCGAATCAAGAAACTGTCTGCAAAAACACAAAACAACATTGTGTTAGTGGAGTGGGCTGGAGGGAGAGACACGTCAGCAGCAGCATGTTGTCCCTTACTGATGACCTCACAGCATATCTGTTTGTTCCTGTATGATGTCAGCAAAGCCATGTCTGAGGAATGGTATTTGGGATCAGGGGAAAGGTTACCAGCAAAGCAGTGTGGTTAAACCATAAGATAGAAGGTCACAATACTAGTACATTATCATGTGAAAACATCTCCATAACTTTGATACATTCAGACGTTATACACTAACAAGCCCCTCCTGTAGGTAGGACAGAAAAATGCAGGGCTGTGCTAAGTGAGTTATGATGTGTAGTTATGCTAAGGGAGTTATGATGTGCAGTTATGCTAAGGGAGTTATGGTGTGTAGTTATGCTAAGGGAGTTATTATGTGTAGTTATGGTGTGTAGTTATGCTAAGGGAGTTATGGTGTGTAGTTATGGTGTGTAGTTATGCTAAGTGAGTTATGGTGTGTAGTTATGCTAAGGGAGTTATGGTGTGTAGTTATGCTAAGGGAGTTATGGTGTGTAGTTATGCTAAGGGAGTTATGATGTGTAGTTATGCTAAGGGAGTTATGGTGTGTAGTTATGCTAAGTGAGTTATGGTGTGTAGTTATGCTAAGTGAGTTATGGTGTGTAGTTATGCTAAGTGAGTTATGGTGTGTAGTTATGCTAAGTGAGTTATGGTGTGTAGTTATGCTAAGGGAGTTATGGTGTGTCATTATGCTAAGTGAGTTATGGTGTGTAGTTATGCTAAGTGAGTTATGGTGTGTAGTTATGCTAATTGAGTTATGGTGTGTAGTTATGCTAAGTGAGTTATGGTGTGTAGTTATGCTAAGTGAGTTATGGTGTGTAGTTATGCTAAGGGAGTTATGGTGTGTCGTTATGCTAAGTGAGTTATGGTGTGTCGTTATGCTAAGTGAGTTATGATGTGCAGTTATGCTAAGTGAGTTATGGTGTGCAGTTATGCTAAGTGAGTTATGGTGTGTAGTTATGCTAAGGGAGTTATGGTGTGTAGTTATGCTAAGTGAGTTATTATGTGTAGTTATGCTCAGTGAGTTAAGATGTGTAGTTATGCTAAGGGAGTTATGGTGTGTAGTTATGCTAAGTGAGTTAGCATAGGACATCATGCCAGTGCATGGTGGATATGTGGTCTTGAAATGGCAGGAGGGTGTATCCCACGAGGATCAACATCATCCATCAATGTTTTTAAAAGTACTGAGCCGCTTCTAAGCCTTACTCCATAAGGTCTCATAGATTTATGTGAGGATGGGGACCGAGTGAGATTATAGTAACAGTTATTATGAGGTGAGAGGTGAGTATGCAGTGACCAGGGTGAGAGGCAGCATGGAGGTGGTGAGGTGGGGTGATGGATGGACATACAGAACCCAGCAGCAGACAGACTAGCATTAAGGGGGAGCCAGCATAGCGGAGACATAAATAACCTTCAAGATAATAATAATAATAATAATAAGATGTTGTTACAGGCCTACTTATCTGAAGGATCCATGACAGGTATGTGGTCAAAAGGATCGATCACGGTCAATCGATCACAATCAATATGATCATATTTTTTGCACTATAAATGTTTGTTTGTTTTGTGCCACCTGTGCAGAAGGATGGGGAAGTATTGTTGTCTTTCTCCCACTGATCATGTGACCTCCTATTTCTAGGCTGGTAGAACCACATGCTGTTTACCAAGCATCATGGGGGGGGTTACCAAGCATCATGGGGGGGTAAAGCCTCTTTGCGTGGAGTTGGTTAATCAGTCAAGCTGTGCATCTTGACCGCGTGAGCTTCATCAAGCGTTCTGACCCATAGCTGCCTCACATATGGGTACCATGCATCAACATGTGTGCAGTGAACTACAGTTTCAAAGTGTCTTACGGTAATATACAGTAATATGAATGGTGTCCAGTCATGTATACGGACAGAGCCGACTGTACACTCCTTTGGCACAGTTATAGAGTGTTGTGTTAGAGTGGTTAGGGTCTCTGTGATCCTCTGGGGGAGGTTGCCATAGAAATAGAAGGAATAGAACTGCCGTCCCCATTCAAGTCAATGATGGCATAATGTGTGGACTGGCGGCCATTGCGAGCATACCCATGAGTTTACCAGTAAAATTGCCAGAGTTTCCAAGCCCATTCTATTAATTATATTTATGTGGAGGTTGCTCTGTGTCTGTGAGGTGTGTTGGGGCTATGTCTTTTAATTAGGCAAGTCAGTTAAGAACAAATACTTATTTACAATGACGGCCTACACCGGCCAAACCCGGACGACATTGGGCCAATTGTGCGCCGCCCTACGGGACTCCCGATCGCGGCCGGTTGTGATACAGCCTGGAATCGAACCAGGGGGTCTGTAGTGACGCCTCAAGCACTGAGATGCAGTGCCTTAGACCGCTGCGCCACTCGGTCTGTAGTGACGCCTATAGCACTGAGATGCAGTGCCTTAGACCGCTGCGCCACTCGGTCTGTAGTGACGCCTCAAGCACTGAGATGCAGTGCCTTAGACCGCTGCGCCACTCGGTCTGTAGTGACGCCTATAGCACTGAGATGCAGTGCCTTAGACCGCTGCGCCACTCGGTCTGTAGTGACGCCTCAAGCACTGAGATGCAGTGCCTTAGACCGCTGCGCCACTCGGTCTGTAGTGACGCCTATAGCACTGAGATGCAGTGCCTTAGACCGCTGCGCCACTCGGGAGCCCATGTGGCTGGCACAGATGAGAGAATGTGTCTCCAGAGCACAGCACTCCGGAGCTTGACACATGCTAGCGTTTCCATAGTGATCGTGATTGTGCCATTTCAGTTTTGAATCCCCGCTGAGGACTGTGAATCCAAAGGCAGGAGAAACACAATGTAAATGGATCACTGCTGTGGCAGGTACTGTGTTTCATTGGTTATGATGCAAATCTAACATTTTCAGAACTGTAAATTAACTGTATAGTATGAAACAGTTCACAATTATGTTGATAATTCCAACAAAATAACAGCTGGAATTCTCTATATAACTTATATATTGAATATAACTTACACTACATGGCCAAAAGTATGTGGACACCTGCTCGTCGAACATCTCATTCCAAAATCATGGGCATTAATATGGAGTTGGTTCCCCACTTTGCTGCTATAACAGCCTCCACTCTTCTGGGAAGGCTTTCCACTAGATGTTGGAACATTGCTTTGGGGACTTGCTTCCATTCAGCCACAAGAGCATTAGTGAGATCGGGCACTGATGTTGGGCGATTAGGCCTGGCTCGCAGTCAGCGTTCCAATTCATCCCAACGGTGTTCGATGGGGTTGAGGTCAGGGCTCTGTGCAGGCCAGTTAAGTTCTTCCACACCGATCTCGACAAACCATTTCTGTATGGACCTCGCTTTGTGCACAGGGGCATTGTCATGCTTAAACAGAAAAGGACCTTCCCCAAACTGTTGCCACAAAGTTGGAAGCACAGAATCGTCTAGAATGTAATTGTATGCTGTAGTATTTAAATGTCCCTTCACTGGAATGAAGGGGCCTAGCCCAAACCATGAAAACAGCCCCAAACCATTATTCCTCATCCACCAAACTTTACAGTTGGCACTATGCATTCGGGCAGGTAGCATTCTCCTGGCATCCACCAGGAGAAGAACATAGGGAAGGACATTCAACAAGCACAGCACTTACACAAATGACTGATGATTGGCTGAGAGAAATTGATGACAAAAAGATTGTGGGGGCTGATTTGTTAGACTTCAGTGCGGCTTTTGACATGATCGATTATAGTCTGCTGCTGGAAAAAACGTATGTGTTATGGCTTTACACCCCCTGCTATATTGTGGATAAGGAGTTACCTGTCTAACAGAACACAGAGGGTGTTCTTTAATGGAAGCCTCTCCTACATAATCCAGGTAGAATCAGGAATTCCCCAGGGCAGCTGTCTAGGCCCATTACTTTTTTCAATCTTTACTAATAACATGCCACTGGCTTTGAGTAAAGCCAGTGTGTCTATGTATGCGGATGACTCAACTCTATACATGTCAACTACTACAGCGACTGAAATGACTGCAACACTTAACAAAGAGTTGCAGTTAGTTTCAGAGTGGGGGGCAAGGAATAAGTTAGTCCTAAATATTTCAAAAACTAAAAGCATTTTATTGTGGACAAATCATTCACTAAACCCTAAACCTCAACTAAAAGTTGAGGTGACTAAACTGCTTGGAGTGACCCTGGATTTTAAACTGTCATGGTCAAAACATATTGATACAACAGTAGCTAAGATGGGGAGAAGTCTGTCCGTAATAAAGCGCTGCTCCACCTTCTTAACAGCACTAACAACAAGGCAGGTCCTACAGGCCCTAGTTTTGACGCACCTGGACTACTGCCCAGTCGTGTGGTCAGGTGCCACAAAAAAGGACTTAGGAAAATTGCAATTGGCTCAGAACAGGGCAGCACGGCTGGCCCTTGGATGTACACAGTGAGCTAATATGAATAATATGCATGTC